>NC_091979.1:307565320-307726460 GCF_044704955.1 Pristiophorus japonicus
GGGGGGGGGGATATGTTTGGGGGGGGGGGATATGTTTGGGGGGGGGGGATATGTTTGGGGGGGGGGGGATATGTTTGGGGGGGGGGGATATGTTTGGGGGGGGGGGGATATGTTTGGGGGGGGGGGGATATGTTTGGGGGGGGGGATATGTTTGGGTGGGGGGATATGTTTGGGTGGGGGGATATGTTTGGGTGGGGGGGGAATAATGTTTGGGTGGGGGGGGAATAATGTTTGGGTGGGGGGGGAATAATGTTTGGGTGGGGGGGGAATAATGTTTGGGTGGGGGGGGAATAATGTTTGGGTGGGGGGGGAATAATGTTTGGGTGGGGGGGGAATAATGTTTGGGTGGGGGGGAATAATGTTTGGGTGGGGGGGGAATAATGTTTGGGTGGGGGGGAATAATGTTTGGGTGGGGGGGGAATAATGTTTGGGTGGGGGGGAATAATGTTTGGGTGGGGGGGGAATAATGTTTGGGTGGGGGGGGAATAATGTTTGGGTGGGGGGGGATTAATGTTTGGGAGGGGGAGGGGGATATGTTTGGGGGGGGAGGGGGATATGTTTGGGGGGGGAGGGGGATATGTTTGGGGGGGGAGGGGGATATGTTTGGGGGGGGAGGGGGATATGTTTGGGGGGGGAGGGGGATATGTTTGGGGGGGGAGGGGGATATGTTTGGGGGGGGAGGGGGATATGTTTGGGGGGGGAGGGGGATATGTTTGGGAGGGGGAGGGGGATATGTTTGGGAGGGGGAGGGGGATATGTTTGGGAGGGGGAGGGGGATATGTTTGGGAGGGGGAGGGGGATATGTTTGGGGGGGAGGGGGATATGTTTGGGGGGGAGGGGGATATGTTTGGGGGGGGGATATGTTTGGGTATGTTTGGGGGGGGGATATGTTTGGGGGGGGGGATATGTTTGGGTGGGGGGGGATTAATGTTTGGGTGGGGGGGGGATATGTTTTTTTTGGAGGGAAAGACGATTAAAGAAGAAATGCTGGAATTTCAGAGCGGGCTAGTCAACATTGACGGGGAGGGAGAGGGAGGCCGGGTTGAGGCTGCGAGCGCCAGGCCCTCAGACGCCACCGTCACTTGCTCTAAAGGCGGGATACAATGTGACCACAAGTGTAGCGCTTGCTGCCGCTCGCTACAATGTGGCGCTGAATTGAAACCGGGGCCCAGGCGGCGCGCTCATCTCTCCAGGGTCCAGCCTGCAAACAACTGATGCCCTTGCCCTTGCCCTTGCCCTGATTTACCGCACTCACCTCGCAACCCACGGGCCGCTCAGCAGCCCGCCGACTCTCCTGCCCAACAAGCCAGCACCCAGCGCCGCCACCACGCTCGCCATTCCGCCACTGTCCCGCTGCTCGGCGTCGCCTCCGCCAGCTCCCGCAGCCCCAGCGTCTTGTGTTGGACGTACCGAAGGATTATGGGACGAGTTTGCAGCAGCGTGTTGACTCGGGTGCAGGGCAGCTAGGCGGAGTCACCGCTCATATTCAGGCTAACAGGCAAAATTTTAAAAAAATACATGTATAACTCTTCTCTCCATCGGCTCTGGCGAATTTGAGAGCTTTGTTCCACAACAGCCGGATCTGTCTGCCACTTCCTGTTCATGATGCGTCCTTCAAGCATAATTTAACATCGTGATTTCTTTGAAAATTGCAGCAACAGTTTCTGCAGCAAAAATTGTAATAATTTAGACTGCCCCAAAGTTTTATGAATTGTTCTCTTTGGCTCTGTATCTAATTTTATTTCATTACCTTTAAAGCATTCGTAAAGTAGGAAAAATGTAAGAGATGTGTTTTGAGTTTACAAGAAAGAACAGGTGTGGAATTTAAATACTGAAAGTCAAAATTCAAAAAGTTTTTAAGCATAACTATTTTTAGAGACTCTTTACCAATTCTGGCCACTTGACCATCCCGAATTTTAATCGTTCAAATATTGGCAGCTAATGCCTTCAGCAGCCTAGGCCCGAAGCTCTGGAATTCCCTCCCTAAGCGCCTCCGCCTCGACCTCTTTCTTCCTTTAAGGAGCTCCTTAAAACCTACCTCTTTGACCAAGCTTTTGATCACCTGCCCTAATATCTCCTTATGTGGCTCGGTGTTGAGTTTTGTTTTATAACGCTCCTGTGAAGTGCCTTTGGACGTTTTACCATGTTAAAGGTGCTATATAAATGCCCATGTCCTAACTCACATCAATTCCCACTCACCTCTCACCCCTGTGCTTGCTGACCAACATTGGCTCCCGGTTAAGCTACGCCTCGATTTCAAAATTCTCATCTTTGTTTTCAAATCCCTCCATTGCTTCGCCCCTCCATATCTCTGTAATCTCCTTTAGGGCCACAATTCCCTCCCCGCCCCCACCAATACCTGCGCTCCTCTAATTCTGCCCTCTTGAGCATCCCTGATAATCACTCAACCATTGGTGGCCGTGCCTTCTGTTGCCTAGGCCCTAAGCTCTGAAATTCCCTGCCTAAATCTCTCCGCCTCTCTACCTCTCTTTCTGCCTTTAAGATGCTTCTTAAAACCTACCTCTAAATTCTCCTTATTTAGCTCCGTGTAAAATTTTTGGGGGTCTCATAATACTCCTATGAAGCACCTTGGGACATTTTACTTCATTAAAGGTGCTATATTAAATACATGTTGTTGGCATTACTCACAGTACGTGAAAGGATATGTTGTTTTATTACAACACGAGAGTAATGCATAATTGTGGAGGATGGTTTGAGTTTTAATAGCGAATAACTGTAAAATAAACTTTTCTTGTGAAAAGCTGTCTGTGAACATCACCTACATAAGAGCATAAGAAATAGGAGCAGGAGTAGGTCACCTGGCTCCTCGAGCCTGCTCTGCCATTTAATAAGATCATGGCTGATCTGATCATGGACTCAGCTCCACTTCCCTGCCCATTCCCCATTACCCTTTATTCCCTTATCGCTCAAAAATGTATCTATCTCCGCCTTAAATATATTCAATGACTCAGCCTCCACAGCTCTGTGGAGCAGAGAATTCCATAGATTTACAACCTTCTGAGAGAAGAAATTCCTCCTCATCTCAGTTTTAAATGGGTGGCCCCCTATTCTGAGACTATGTCCCCTAGTTTTAATTTCTGCTATGAATGAAAATATCTTCTCTGCATCCACCTTGTTATCTTATATGTTTCAATAAGATCACCTGAACTCCAATATGTATAGGCTCAACCTATCTTCATAAGTCAATCCCCTCATCTCCGGAATCAACCTAGTGAACCTTCTCTGAACAACCTCCAATGCAAGTATATCCTTCCTTAAATACGGAAACCAAAACTGTACTTTAGGTGTGGCTTTACCAATACTCTGTACAATTGTAGCAGGACTTCTCTGCTTTAATACTCTATCCCCTTGCAATAAAGGCCAATATTCCATTTGCCTTCCGGATCACTGGCTGTATCTGCAGACCAACTTTTTGTGTTTCATGCACAAGGACCCCCAGATCCCTCTGTACTGCAGCACTTTGCAAATTTTCTCCATTTAAATTATAATTTGCTTTTCTATTTTTGCTGCCAAAATGGATAACCTCACATTTTCCCACATTATACTCCATCTGCCAAATTTTTGCCCACTCACTTAGCCTGTCTATTATCCCTTTGCAGGTTTTTTGTATCCTCTTCACAATTTGCTTTCCCATCCATCTTTGTAGCATCAGCAAACTTGGCTACATTATACTCGGTCTCTTCATCCAAGTCATTAATATAGATTGTAAATAGTTGAGGCCCCAGCACCGATCCCTGCGGCACCCCACTAGTTACCGTTTGCCAACTGGAAAATGACCCATTTATCCCAACTCTCTGTTCTCTGTTAGTTAGCCAATCCTCTATCCATGCTAATATATTACCCCCAAACCTGTGAACTTTTATCTTGTACAGTAACCTTTTATGTGGCACCTTATCGAATGCCTTCTGGAAATCCAAATACCCCACATCTACTGGTTCCCCCTTATCCACCTTGCTCGTTATAGCCTCAAAGAACTCCAGCAAATTTGTCAAACATGATTTCCCTTTCATAAAACCGTGCTGACTCTGCTTGATTGAATTATGCTTTTCCAAATGTCCCGCTACTGCTTCCTTAATAATGGACTACAGCATTTTACCTTTAAGGCCAGAGTTGAATTGAACCAGAGCAGAAACCTGACCAATCTTCGTAACTGCACCTTGTGATGAAGTGCTGTAGATAGGCACACTCTGAGGTTAATTAGAGGCCTAATTAATTAGGACAGGAAAAAGAGTGGGAGAGCGATAGTGGTAGGGGATTCTATTGTAAGGGGAATAGATAGACGTTTCTGCGGCCGCAATTGAGACTCCAGGATGGTATGTTGCCTCTCTGGTGCAAGGGTCAAGGATGTCTCGGAGCGGCTGCAGGACATTTTGGAGGGGGAGGATGAACAGCCAGTTGTCCATATAGGTACCAACGACATAGGTATAAAATGGGATGAGGTTCTACAAGCTGAATTTAGGGAGCTAGGAGTTAAATTAAAAAGTAGGACCTCAAAGGTAGTAATCTCAGGATTGGAACCAGTGCCACATGCTAGTCAGAGTAGAAATTGCAGGATAGCTCAGATGAATACGTAGCTTGAGGAGTGGTACAGAAGGGAGGGATTCAAATTCCTGGGGTTCTGGGGGAGGTGGGACAAGTACAAACCGGACAGTCTACACCTAGGCAGGACCGGATCCAATGTCCAAGGGGGAGTGTTTGCTAGTGCTGTTGGGGAGGTTTTAAACTAATATGACAGGGGGATGGGAACATATGCAGGGAGACTGTGGGAAGTAGAATGGGGGCAGAAGCAAAAGATAGAAAGAAGAAAAGTAAAAGCGGGGGGCAGAGAAACCCAAGGCAAAAATCGAAAAGGGCCACATTACAGCAAAATTCTAAAAGGGCAAAGTGTGTTAAAAAGACAAACCTGAAGGTTCTGTGCCTCAATGCGAGGAGTATTCGTAATAAGGTGGACAAATTAACTGTGCAGGCAGCAATTAACGAATATGATATAATTGGCATCACGGAGACAAGGCTCCAGGGTGACCAAGGCTGGGAACTCAACATCCAGGGGTATTCAACATTCAGGAAGGATAGACAGAAAGGAAAAGGAGGTGGGGTAGTGATGCTGGTTAAAGAGGAAATTAACACAATAGTAAGGAAGGACATTAGCGTGGATGATGTGGAATCTGTATGGGTGGAGCTACGGAATACCAAAGGGCAGAAAACGCTAGTGGGAGTTGTGTACAGACCACCAAACAGTAGTAGCGAGATTGGGGACAGCATCAAACAAGAAATTAGGGATGCGTGCAATAAAGGTACAGCAGTTATCATGGGCGACTTTAATCTACATATAGATTGGGTTAACCAAACTGGTAGCAATACGGTGAAGGAGGATTTCCTGGAGCGTATTAGGGATGGTTTTCGAGGCCAATATGTCGAGGAACCAACTAGAGGGCTGGCCATCCAAGACTGGGTGATGTGCAATGAGAAAGGACTAATTAGCAATCTTGTGCGAGGTCCCTTAGAGAAGAGTGACCATAATATGGTAGAATTCTTTATTAAGATGGAGAGTGATACAGTTAATTCAGAGACTAGTGTCTTGAACTTAAGAAAAGGTAACTTCGATGCTATCAGACGTGAATTGGCTAGAATAGACTGGCGAATGATACTTATAGGGTTGATGGTGGATAGGCAATGGCAAACATTTAAAGATCACATGGATGAACTTCAACAATTGTACATCCCAGTCTGGAGTAAAAATAAAACGGGGAAGGTGGCTCAACCGTGGCTAACAAGGGAAATTAAGGATAGTGTTAAATCCAAGGAAGAGGCATATAAATTGGCCAGAAAAAGCAGCAAACCTGAGGACTGGGAGAAATTTAGATTTCAGCAGAGGCGGACAAAGGGCATAATTAGGAGGGGGGAAATAGAGTATGAGAGGAAGCTTGCCGGGAACATAAAAACTGATTGCAAAAGCTTCTATAGATATGTGAAGAGAAAAAGATTAGTGAAGACAAACGTAGGTCCCTTGCAGTCAGATTCAGGTGAATTTATAATGAGGAACAAAGAAATGGCAGACCAGTTGAACAAATACTTTGGTTCTGTCTTCATGAAGAAAGTCACAAATAACCTTCCGGAAATACTAGGGGACCGAGGGTCTAGTGAGAAGGAGGAACTGAGGGAAATCCTTATTAGGCGGGAAATTGTGTTAGGGAAATTGATGGGATTGAAGGCTGATAAATCCCCGGGCCTGATAGTCTGCATCCCAGAGTACTTAAGAAAGTGGCCCTAGAATTGGTGATCATTTTCCAACAGTTTATCGACTCTGGATCAGTTCCTATGGACTGGATGGTAGCTAATATAACACCACTTTTTAAAAAAGGAGGGAGAGAGAAAACGGGTAATTATTGACCGGTTAGCCTGACATCAGTAGTGGCGAAAATGTTGGAATCAATTATGAAAGGTGAAATAGCAGTGCATTTGGAAAGCAGTGACAGGATTGGTCCAAGTCAGCATGGATTTATAAAAGGGAAATCATGCTTGACAAATCTTCTGGAATTTTTTGAGGATGTAACTAGTCGAGTGGACAAGGGAGAGCCAGTGGATGTGGTGTATTTGGACTTTCAAAAGGCTTTTGACAAGGTCCCACACAAGAGATTGGTGTGAAAAACTAAAGCACATGGTATTGGGGGTAATGTACTGACGTGGATAGAGAACTGGTTGGCAGACAGGAAGCAGAGTCGGGATAATCGGGTTCTTTTCAGAATGGCAGGCAGTGACTAGAGGGGTGCTGCAGAGCTCAGTGCTGGGACCCCAGCTATTTATAATATACATTAATGATTTAGATGAAGACATTGAGTGTACTATCACCAAGTTTGCAGATGACACTAAGCCGGGTGACGGTGTGAGCTGTGAGGAGGATGCTAAGAGGCTGCAGGGTGACTTGGGTAGGTTAGGTGAGTGGGCAAATGCATGGCAGATGCAGTATAACGTGGATAAATGTATCTGAATGGTGGCAGATTAGGAAAAGAGGAGGTGCAATGAGACCTGGGTGTCATGGTACATCAATCATTGAAAGTTGGCATGCAGGTACAGCAGATGGTGAAGAAGGCAAATGGTATGTTGGCCTTCATAGCGAGGGGATTTGAGTATAGGAGCAGGGAGCTCTTACTGCAGTTGTACAGGGCCTTGGTGAGGCCACACCTGGAATATTGTGTTCAGTTTTGGTCACATAATCTGAGAAAGGATGTTCTTGCTATTGAGGGA
This sequence comes from Pristiophorus japonicus, assembly GCF_044704955.1. Lineage (NCBI taxonomy): Eukaryota > Metazoa > Chordata > Chondrichthyes > Pristiophoridae > Pristiophorus > Pristiophorus japonicus. The sequence continues at coordinate 307,572,587 of NC_091979.1, forward strand.
GTGCAGCGAAGGGTCACCAGACTGATTCCCGGAATGGCAGGACTGACATATGAGGAAAGACTGGATCGACTGGGCCTGTATTCACTGGAGTTTAGAAGGATGGGAGGGGATCTCATGGAAACATATAAAATTCTGATGGGACTGGACAGGTTAGATGCAGGAAGAATGTTTCCGATGTTGGGGAAGTCCAGAACCAGGGGACACAGTCTAAGAATAAGGGGTAGGCCATTTAGGACTGAGATGAGGAGAAACTTCTTCACTCAGAGAATTGTTAACCTGTGGAATTCCCTGGCGCAGAGAGTTGTTGATGCCAGTTCATTGGATATATTCAAGAGGGAGTTAGATACAGCCTTTATGGCTAAAGGGATCAAAGGGTATGGAGAGAAAGCAGGAAAGGGGTACTGAGGTGAATGATCAGCCATGATCTTACTAAATGGTGGGGCAGGCTCGAAGGGCTGAATGGCCTACTCCTACACCTATGTTCTATGTTTCTATTGCTGTTGCTCAGGGAAGTTTGTCTTTAGAAAAAAAACCCTGGGAGACAGCAGACTTGCCTCTGCTGTTGTGTTTATGCACAAGGGATCAGGCCTCCTCGTGAATTGTAGATTGGCAGCTGCTTGTAAATTCTGCCTCCTTCACTTGGGGTGAGGTAGTTATCAAAGTCAGAAAAAATCTATCAGGAAATGTTTTTTTTAATGTTTTATTCGTTGCCAATCTTTTCAATTCTTTGGCAGATCACAAACGCCAGAGGTCACCTTGGGCCCATTCAAGGATCACTCTGCGCCAATGTTTCTGCTCTTAGCCAAAAGGCCTAGAGCCAAAGCACCGTTCCTGGAAGTACTGCAATACCAGGTTCGTGCCATGGAGGTGGATGGGTCAAGCCCCCCACCCACCTCTATCAGAAATTGTTTTCTTTCACGTCATTATATGGGGTAATGCAAGGCTTTTATTATATGTATAGATTTGTAGTGACAAGAATTACTCACTGTCCTGTAGGGTATAAGTGGCGGAACTGCCACTTTTTAAAATCAAATACAGAATCAAACAGGAGGCTGAATAGGGGAAGAGAGAGGGTAAAATCATGTTTAGATTTTATTGCTGGTGTGGGGGGGGGGGGGGCAGATCTGAGCTCTTGATGTGGGCCAGTTCTTTTTCCCATCCCTCAAATATCAGATTTATTTGCATTTCTGTCATTTGTTTATAGCTCACACTTTTATCGTATGTGGACCACTCATATCATCCCCCCCCCACCCCCCCCCTCCTTGCATTAGCACATTATATTGTCCTTCCTATACCTGCATTATCTCACTGACAATCTATCACATGCCATCTTTGACTCTTGCCAGAGCCACAAGGTTGTGGGTTCAAGCCCCACTCCAGAGACTTGAGCACATATTCTAGGTTAACACTCCAGTGCAGTACGGAGGGAGTGCTGCACTGAAAGAGATACTGTTTTTCTGAAGAGATGTTAAACCAAGGCCCCATCTGCCCTTTCAAGCGGATGTAAAACATCGTATGGCACTGTTCGAAGAAGTGCAGGGAAGTTTAGCTGGTGTCCTTGTCAATGTTTATCCTTCAACCAGCATCACTGAAACAGATTATCCAGTCATTATCACATCGCTATTTATGGGACCTTGCAGTGTGAATTGGCTTCCTACATTACAGCAGTGACTACTTAAGAAATAGGAGTAGGCCATTTGGCCCCTCGAGCCTGCTCCGCCATTCAATAAGATCATGGCTGATCTGATCCTGGCCTTAACTCTACTTTCCCGCCCGCTGCCCATAACCCTTGACTCCCTTATCGTTCAAAAATCTGTCTATCTCCACATTAATTATATTCAATGACCCAGCCTCCACAGGTCTCTGGGGTAGAGAATTCCAAAGATTCACAACCCTCCGAGAAGAAATTCCTCATTTCCTTTTTAAATGGGTGACCCCTTACTCTGAAACTATGTCTCCTGGTTCTAGATTCCCCCAAGAGGAGAAACATCCTCTCTGCATCTAACTACACTTCAAAAGTACTTAATGCGCGTTGGGACCTCCTGAGCTCATGAAAGGCGCTATATAAATACAGGTTCTTTAATTCCCATTTTCTATCTAGCAATTTGTAGACAATCTCTGATTGTCGTATCTGGTCAGTCTTTCACCCTTTTTGTTCTTCCATTTGTCTCACTTTTTCCAACTTTCCCAAAATGCCTCATCTCTTAGCCTTCAATTATGAAGGAGACAAACCTGAATCATCTTAACCCATCCTTTCTTACTGATTGATCTGTTGTGTATTTCCAGCATTTGTAGTTTTTCCTCTTTATTTCTCAGTAACGTTACTCAGTGAGACAGCAGTGAGAATCAGTAAACATTTCAACCTTGTTTGTGATTCTCAGAATCTTTCTCTCATTCAGTTAAAAAGAGTATTACTGTAAAATTCTTCAAGGGCAGTTTAAAAACAAATAATGGCTAATATAGCCACGCTACGGAGATCTCTCTGCTGTGCATCAATGGAGTGTGCCCCAACTATATTTTACATTTTAAAACCAAATGGTGACAAAAAAGCCACTTTATTGCATTGTTTTATGGATATAAATTACATTTGATAGCAACGTGTTGTTTACAATGTAAATTGTGAACTGTCTGATATAAATGGGAAGGAGAGTTCGAGGTGGGCCATAAATTGGTCCCAATTCCTAAGTCCTATCAGGGTTGGAGGCTGTGAAGACATGATAGTTGTGGTTTAGGGGAGAGCTGTTTGGGACAATGACAGACCTTTTTTTGAATGGACGGTTGAAAGAGAACTTTTGAAGGACTGGCATGGTTAGTTAAAAACAAGGAGCGCTAAGGAGCAGTTTCTGGTAAGGGAGTGTCTCTCATCCAAGCAGTAGCTGCAAGTGAAGTGGGCAGTGCTCAATCAGGTTATGAATCTACCCACCCGTTGAGGAACCCATCATTGGAAATGTAGGTGGATGAGTCAGCAGGAGCTGGTTTAGCCTGAGCAAGAAGGGTGTGTGGTCTAGGCAGGACTAGTTCTCGCAATGGCTTTTTGTGTTCCCAATGTTCAGTTGGTAAAATATCTGGCTCACTGACAATGTAATGTCTGACAACACACAGCAGGTCGTAGAGTCACGGATGGTTGTGGAGAAGTGGAGCTGGGTGTCACCAGCTTGCATGTAGAAATTGAACCTGTGGAGAGGTACAGAATGCTGAGATTTAGCTGCAGCTTTTGTACTTGTTGCATAAACAGAGGCCTGGCTGAATTAATTTGTAGGTTACAGTGTTTAGTAACTATTTTGTAAATCATGTAATGCACACAGTTAAATAGCAAGACTACACTGTAAAAATAGCACTAAGTGGTTGGTTTACAGCTGAAGGCATCAAATTACTGGGGAAACTATTAAAAAAGATAATGTGATCAAAAATAGAAAAGTCACCAGATCCAAATGATGCGTTCCAGAATACTGAAGAAAGTTGGGGAGGAGAGACACTAACCATAATTTTCCCCAAATCTTCATAAATAGAACTGTACCCCCTGATTCTGGTCTCAGTGGAAACATCCTCTCTGCATCCAGCTCTGCATTCATCTTGGCCTTTATTGCAAAGGGGATGGAGTATAATAGCAGGGAAGTCTTGCTACAGTTATACAGGGTATTGGTGAGGCCACACCTGGAGTACTGCGTGCAGTTTTGGTTTCCATATTTAAGAAAGGATATACTTGCTTTGGAGGTAGTTCAGAGAAGGTTCACGAGGTTGATTCCAGAGATGCGGGGGTTGACTTATGAGGAAAGTTTGAGTAGGTTGGGCCTCTACTCATTGGAATTCAGAAGAATGAGAGGTGATCTTTTCGAAACGTATAAGATTATGAGGGGGCTTGACAAGGTGGATGCAGAGGGGGTGTTTCCATTGATTGGGGGGGGGAGGTGCTGGAGCTGGGGGGGGGGGGCATGATCTTGGAGTCGGGGGCTGCCCGTCCATTTGGGGCTGAGATGAGGAGGAATTTCTTCTTTGTGGGTTGTAAATCTGTGAAATTTGCTGCCTCAGAGCTGTGGAAGCTGGGACATTGAATAAATTTAAGACAGAGATAGACAGTTTCTTAACCGATAAGGGAACAAGGGGTTATGGGGAGTGGGCAGGGAAATGGACCCGAGTCCATGACCGGATCAGCCATGATCGTATTAAATGGCGGAGCAGGCTCGAGGGGCCGTATGGCCGACTCCTGCTCCTATTTCTTATGTTCTAAAAGACTGGACAAAAGAAAACGTTGCATCCTTTTTCAAGAAATAGGAAAGTGAATAGTTAGAAAATTTCTAGGCAGGCACAAGCTAATAGGAAAAAAAACAGAAAATGCTGGAAATCTCAGCGGGTCAGGCAGCATCTGTGGAGAGAAAGAGTTAACATTTCAGGTCGATGACCCTTTGTCAGAACAAGCTAATCGAGAATAGTCAGTATGGATTTGTAACTGGCAGGTTGTGAATCAAATAAATTCTTTGAGGGGATCACTTTATATAGATAAATGGAATGTGGTGGATCTGTACATAGAGATTTCAGAAAGTGTTTGGTAAGATTTGTTACGAAAATGAAAATCAAAGAGAATGTAGTCATATTGATCGAGAGATGGCTAGGGGCAAAAGCAGGGGGTAAATGGATATATTTCAGATTGGCGAGATGTGCATTGTGGGAACCAAGTGCTATGTCCTCTTTGTTTTCCATTTAGTAAATGTATTGGAAATAGGCACAAGAGGAATAATTCTTAAGTTTGCTGATTATTGTGAATTGGAACAGAGTGGAGGAATAGAGAGATCTAGGGTGCAAATATATAGATCTTTAAAGGTAGTACAGGTAGAAAAGACCATAAAAGGGTAAATGGGACTGACTGGTTTATATATGTGGCATTGAATATAAAAGCAATGTTAAATTGGTGCAAGATGTTGGTTAGGCCTCAGTTGGATTATTGTATGCAGTTCAGGCACCCAGTTTTAGGAAGGATATTGGAGCATAGAAAGGGTGCAATGACGAGTAACTGGAATGCTACCAAGAATGAGACGCTATAGTTATGGAGAATGACTTGATAAAATTACGGAGGAAATCTAACAGTTTTTCAAAATTAACAGTTTTGTGCGGGTGAACAAGGTTATCAAAAGGGTGCAAACCACAGCAGAATTAGCACAACTGTTACTTCTACCCATCTGCACGACAGTCCTGCTGATTTAGTAATGGGACTGGAAACACGCATCTATGGTTTCAGTCCTGCACGGTTGGTGAAAACATCTTCTGTCATATTGAACAGGTTAGGGTTGAATAATGTTGTTTGTGACATTTGAGTGATATCCAGGAGTTTTATTAAATACAGGGTGGGACACAGAAATCTTGCAGTTTTAGTTTTTTGGAAGACTTACCTGACTATTCCACTTCCATTAGAAAAACAAATAAACTCGATTAACACTATTACAGTATGTAGAAAAGAATAGACTTGATGAACAAAATGAATAGACTTGATGAACTTGTTCTATGATTTCTTAATTTAAGAAAGATAACGAGAGACTAAGATGAATCATTACTCTTGTGGTTATTCTCTGCATTGCCTCGAGGTGACGGGTCTTCTAGACTGTTGCAGTCCTGGTGTTAGGTAGGGAATTCCAGAATATTGACAGTGATATTGAATGGTGATATATATCCAAGTCAGGATAATGTGGAACCTAGAGAGGAGCTTGGAGGTTCCCACACATTAAGCTTAAACAATACCATTCAGCATTTATTTGTACAAAGCACCTATTACTCACTGATGCCACTGTACTTTGGTTAAGTTCTTTCAATTAGTCCAAGGGTGGCTGACATACAGGTTGAAGACCACATCCAGCCCTCGAAGTCCCTACAAGTCAGTGTTATTTGCCCTTATATTCACCGGCATCTTCAGTTTGAGTTTTGTGGGCCTGGAGGCTCGTTGGTAGATAAATCCGAAATCAGAACTATTTCTGTTCATATCAACAACTTCAGGTATGTGCAAATAAACTGAAATATGGATCAACACTTTATATACCCCCTGAAATTCCACACAGCCCACAATGAGAAAACATGCTCTAATCTACACAACACCCAGCTCCAATCTATATATGTTAAGGATTTGTCCCAGATGGAATTTAATTGTTCGTCATATGTGCATTCATAACCTATAAAGATCAAATCTTGACAAAATCCTATTTGTACAAAAAATCTAAATATTCAAAAATTGATCTAAATGAATCCCCTCTCATCCAGAGTATCAATTTAAAGGACTTTGAAAAAAAGATTAATATTGCATTGAGCTCTAACTCATTATCGTAGTTCATGGGTATTTGATCAATAGAGTACCTGAAAGCTATACTAGAACAATCCATGGGAAGTAATGCTTTTAAAAGACCCAATTTGTCAAGCTAGTTTCAAAATGACATTCCAACCACCAGAGTCAGACTGTTACATAGGAACAGGAGTAGGCCATTCAGCCCCTCGAGCCTGTTCTGCCATTTAATTGGATCATGGTTGATCTGTATCTTTACTCCAATTACCCACCTTAGTTCCATATCCCTCAATACCCTGACCTAACAAAAATCTATCAATCTTAGTTTGAAATTTCCAATTGACCCCCAGCCTCAACAGCTTTTTTGCGAGAGTGCTCCAGATTTCCACTGCCCTGTGTGTGAAGAAGTATTTTCTGACATCACCGTTGAACGGCCTAGCTATAATTTTAAGGTTATGCCTCCTTGTTCTGGACTCTCCCACCAGAGGAAATAGTTTCTATCTACCCTATCGAATCTTTTAAATCATAAACACTTCAATTAGTGTTTATTGAAGTGAAGTAAGCTGTGATCCTTACCAATGGATCCATCACAGACCCAATTCATGTCCGGACCAGAGTCAAGCAGGGCTGCATCATTCCCCAACCCTCTTCTCAATCTTCCTCGCTGCCATGCTCCACCTCACAGTTGATAAGCTCCCCCTTAACTACAGAACCAGTGGGAAGCTGTTCAATCTTCGCCACCTCCAGGCCAGGTCCAAGACCACCCCAACCTCTGTCGTCGAGCTACAGTACGCGGACGACGCCTGCGTCTGTGCACATACAGAGGCTGGACTCCAGGACATAGTCGACGTATTTACCGAGGCGTATGAAAGCATGGGCCTTACGCTAAACATTAGTAAGACAAAGGTCCTACACCAGCCTGTCATTGACGCACAGCATTGCCCCCCAAACATCAAGATCCACTTCCCCTATCTCGGGAGCCTCCTATCAATAAGAGCAGGCATTGATAATGAGATCCAACACCGCCTTCGGCCGCCTGAGAAAAAGTGTGTTTGAAGATCAGGCCCTCAAAACTGTCACCAAGCCCATGGTCAACAGGGCCGTAGTAATACCCGCCCTCCTGTATGGCTCAGAGACGTGGACCATGTACAGTAGACACCTCAAGTCGCTGGAGAAATACCACCAGCGATGTCTCCGCAAGATCCTGCAAAACCCCTGGGAGGACAGACGCACAAACATTAGCGTTCTCGTCCAGGCCAACATCCCCAGCATTGAAGCACTGACCACACTGGATCAGCTCCGCTGGGCAGGCCACATAGTTCACATGCCAGACACTAGACTCCCAAAGCAAGTGCTCTACTCGGAACTCGTCCACGGCAAACGAGCCAAAGGCAGGCAGAGGAAACGCTACAAGAACACCCTTCAAAGCCTCCCTGATAAAGTGCGACATCCCCACTGACACCTGGGAGTCCTTGGCCATAGACCACCCTAAGTGGAGGAAGTCATTCGGGAGGATGCTGAGCTCTGAGTATCGTCGGCGAGAGCATGCAGAAATCAAGCGCAGGCAGCGGAAGGAGCGTGCGGCAAACCAGGCTCCCCACCCATCCTTTCCCTCAACAACTATCTGTCCCATCTGTGACAGAGACTGTGGCTCTCGTATTGGACTGTACAGCCACCTAAGAACTTATGCTACGAGTGGAAGCAAGTCTTCCTTGATCCCGAGGGACTGCCTATGATGATGATGACTTCAATTAGATCACCCCTTAATCTTCTACATTCAAGGGAATATAAACCTAGACTATGAAACCTGTCCTCATTCATTAACCTTTTTAGCCTGGGTATCATTCTGGTGAATCTACACTTCACCCCCTCCAAGGGCCAATATCTCCTTCCTAAGGTGCAGTGCCCAGAATTGAATGCTGTACTCCAGCTGGGGTCTAACCAGAGCTCTGTACAGCTGTAACATAACTTCCATCCCTTTGTATTACAGCCTGAGATAAAGGCCAACATTCCATTAACCTTTTAAAGTATTTTTTGTACCTGTCCACTACCTTTTAAATTTCTGGATCCCTAAATCTGTCTGCTCATCCACAGTTCCTAGCTTTTCATTTAGAAAATACTCTGATCTATCTTCCTTGGATCTAAAGTGGATGAGCTCAAATTTCCCCACCATCTGGGGCATAGTTTTGCCCACTTGCTTAATGTATCGATTACCAGTTGCAACTTTCTGCTCCCATTTACACTATTTACTGTGCCACCTAACTTAGTGCCATCAGCAACTTAGATAAGCAGCTTTCGCTTAACACCAGCACAGACCACTTGGGTTGAACGGCCTGTTTCTGTGCTGTAGGTTCTATGTAACTGATTCCATGCATTCCTTCATCCAAATCATTTATAAGTATAGTGAAAAGCTGCGGGACACCTCGAGTCACATCCTGCAAAAGAGAGAGTACATATCCATTATCACTACTCATTGGGCTAGAATTTCCCCTGGGATCACTGCCGCCGGATTCTTAGCGGTATTCCGGTGGTTACGTCTTTTGAACTGCCGGAATACCGCTGCTGCGCACTCCCATGATTTTCAGTGGTAGCGCTGCGTCGCGGTGGCGAATGGGCCAAAAAGTCAGCTATCTTGCCTTACTAAAGGCAAGCAGCACCTCTGGAAAATGTGCGTTTTTTTTCTTCTCTGCACATGCACGGGCATTCTCCTGCAATTTCGGGGTCAAAGGTGACCCTGCGCATGCGCAGAGCACTGGACATTTTGAAAGTGCAGAAGTGGATCAATCAGAGATGGAGCTGCTGAATAAGATCTGTGTATAGAGGGGGGAGTGCATGGTAGTTATTCATCTTTATTAGGGGCAGATTTTAAAAATGGAATAAATTTTAGTCAGCCAAACCCCTGCACAGTCAGGGGAAATATTTTGAAGCAATTCAATTTTACTGATGGAGACACTAATGTTCTCTGAACTGTGAGTGAATGGAAACAGTTAGGAACCCTGCAAAAGCAAAGGAGGGTTTCTGTAAGATTTCAGGGTAATAGTTGTTTGAAAGTACTGCAAAATAAAATGAGCCACAGGAAACAATTTGAAGCCAGAAATTTAAACCTCAGTTGCAATATTTTTTTTAATGAGATTGCTGGGTTAACTGATTATTGTTTGTTTGTGATCAAATGCTCCTGTTTCTTCTTGTCGTCCTTCAATATACATTGGGAGTGAAAAATAAACTAAAAATGCAGAAGTTTCCCCAGAGAGAAGAAAAAAAAAAATGGAGGCATAACGCTGGGCCCAAGGAAGGTAAATACCTAAAAAATGGGCAGTTTCAATCCTGAGCGATAACGGACGGTAAAAACAATGTGGGAATTTGTGCCGTAGAAGAATTTTGATCAATTTTTGGGCGGGAAATGTGGGTGGGCGATGTACAGCAACACCGGCGGTAATGGTAGGCCCAAATTACCACCGGCAGTAATTTCCATTTTTTTATGAAAATGGGCGGTAACTGGGCGATTTGAGGAGAAACTCTAGCCCTTTGTCTCTAATCTCATCAATAGGTTGTCTCCAATTCCATGCGCTTTTATTATTGTTAAGTCTCTTATGTTGAACCTTGTCGAATGCCTTCTGGAAGTCCATATAAACAACATCCATAGACACGCCTCAAAAAAATGTAACTAGGTTTGTTAGACATAATTTAACCTTTAGAAATCTATGCTTGCTCTCTGATACAGCTACTTTCTTGGTAAGATGCCAAACAACTCCATGAGTAAAAGATTAATTCGTTGATAGTTGCAATAGGTTTGCTGCACCAAAATATTGCAAAGTCACAAGATTTCCAAGTTCTATTTTATATTTTTCATTGGAAACATAACTTTTTTGGTTGCAGAGACCACACAGTATGTACACAGTACATGCATAGTTTTAAAATTCCAAAAGGCATCAGTTTTTACTATGACGCCAGAAATTAGGGGGAAAATACCAATATTAACATGCCAGGATAAACACACCTGGACGAAATACATAGAATACAAACTTAAAACTGGTCCTGCAAATAACAGTTCCCAACCTGGACTAATTTTGTGAACTATTTTATTTGGACAAAAAAAAAATGCACAAGCCTTGTGATTTTTAGGTTAACAAAAAAAAAGTTTAAAAAAAAAATCACAGATCCACAATTAACATCCATCAGTTATCAGAAGCAGAGCGAAGCCTCCTTCATGTGTTGCTTTTACAAGATACTCCATTCCCATCTCATTGCTTTGCACTTAAGCCCAGTGATATCATGAAAAGTCAAAATGAAACTGCCTTAAAAAAAGCTTTTTTTAAAAAAAAGTGATTAGTTGTCAATTTAATCCAGCTTCATCCAGTACATCATGGGCCAGCCACTGTGGACATAAGTCTGCACAAAGCAAAATACTGCAGATGCTGCAAATCTGAAATTTAAAAAAAAAAACAGAATATTCTTGAAACACTCAGCAGGTCAGGTAGCAGAGGAAGGTAGTGTTAGTGCTTTAGGTCCGATGACCATTCCTCAGAGGCTTCTGACGAAGGGTTATAAGACCTGAATCATTAACGCTACCTTCTTAAAGTATACTGAAATGAGCAGAAAGTAGGCTTATGACAAGGGTAGGGGACATCACATAAAAAGACATGCACATTTCAAAGTAAAATCAAAAATGCAGGCTTCTGGAGGTCTTAGCAAGGATAAATATCTTTAAGACAGTTAGTCGCTGAAGCAGAAAAATTAGTGAGGCTATTTTTTGTAAAACAAAGCGCTGGTAACACATTCCAATCATTTTTATTACAGTTCAGTTCTCTGGTTAGATAAAAAGGTGCATTTTGCAGTAATATTTTATACATAATGCTATGAAGCCAACAGTTCAGATGTGAATTCAGGATTTGTTATAAGCATCATACAATCCGTGCTGTGAAATAAATTGCTTTCCATGATTTCACCTAGATTCCAAATAATCCACAAAAATTCCCCCCCCCCCCCCCAAGTTGTCTCTGCAACAGTGGTTAAAGCTTAAGGGATCCACCTAACCGGAAAATTGTTTGTGATTTCATTTATATTCAATGTTAAGACTATTCACAACGGCACATTTATTTAAAATGAGATAAACACAGGCAAGCACGACAAACAGAGCTGTGTGTGTGTGTGTGTGTGTGTGTGTGTGGGGGGGGGGGGGGGGGTGGCGGAGGAGGAGGAGGAAGAGGAGGAGTGTGTGGAGCAAAAACAATCTTGTAATGTGTAATGGAAAATATGCAAACAAGGGTACATTTTACCAGAGGTAGGTAACACTGTATATATGTCAAATATAAACAGCACCATAGACACTTACAAATATCCCCTAATGAAAAGACATTTAAAACTAGATGAAATAACTATTACAATTGTAACAGGATTAAAAGGGGAAACTTTCAATCTGTATGATATATTTGTTACCCCATTGTACAAGGCTTGCTGAGTGATCCAATTAATTGCATGAGTTAAAAAACGGACTCAAAGTATAAACAGCGGAATGATGCATCTCCTTCACTTCCAGTAAATGAGTGGAATGCAGCGATAATGGGCGGGCCATCATTTACACCTGTCGGTATTTGGCAACAACAATTACTGATGGCAACCAGGTTATTCCCATGTTTCACACAAATATTTTGGAACAAGTGCAGCAAAGTAAAAAGAAAATGGTCTCAAAAAACATGGTGTTTGTTAATACCAGATAGAAATGTAATGCATAGAATTGCAGAGCAGTTTTACTGGGGAACGGAGATCAGAATTAGCATTGGAATGCTCTTCAGAACAGGGAGGGGGAAAAACCAGCATGTGGCTTTTTATTAGTAAACTACTTGCCCCATTGCTCATTTGACAATTTCTGCAAAAACAGTTTGTAGTTTTGAGTATAGATACAATGAGCATGTTTTCTATTTGCACTGTTTTAACTCAAGAAAATTTACAATACTCATCACCCACAATGAATATTTATTGTGAACTGCATGGGTTCCAATTGGAAAAAAAATGTTGCCACTTTTTCTTCTCTTGTGATGGTTGTAGTACAACGAACACCAATTCTACATTGCAAACTTCTGAGTCCAGTCTCTTGCTTGCTTGTTGTATCTACCAAAAGTAAAACAGGCAACATGAACTTAGCGCAAGACACACTTCTGAAAATAATAGATATTTGGGATTTAGGTTAAGTCCATGGCTTTTAACAGCTCTACCTCAAAAGATTTCCAACAGACCAACTTTATTAAAAGCATATGGTAAATGAATACAATCTGTTATATACTTGAATGTAAATACTGCTCTCAGCATCTAAACCGATGCTTTACCACATTCGAACACAAATTTAAACAGGACTCCCTGGCATACCGGAGGGGTCCCGGTGGTTAAATGAGGGGGATAATGGAATCTCCAAATGACTGCACTGCCGATTGTTTTGCAATCCCCAATTTGCCTACTTCAATTCTCTCCAGCAGCACTCATCTCCACTGGTCCTGGATATTGATTTTAAGGTTGGTAGCTCCTCGGAGGTCAGTGCTGCAGAGGCCTCACAATAGGTTTGCTGGAGGTTAGTTCTCGCTATCTTTCAGCACTCAATCTGTAGCCAGGGAGCTCATGATTCAGGGGAACATTTTAGGCTTTCCCTCTCGGACCCGTGGCTTCATCATCATAGGCAGTCCCTCGAAGTCGAGGAAGGCTTGCTTCCATTCCTAAAGTGAGTTGTTTGGTGGCTGAACAGTCCAACATGAGAGCCACAGATCCAGTCACAGGTGGGACAGACATTTGTCGGGGGAAGGGGGGGGTGGGACTGATTTGCCGCACGCTCCTTCCACAGCCTGCGCCTGGCCTCTTCGCGCTCGCAGCGAAGTCGTGGGTGGGTGTATAAAAATGTCACGCGCCTGCTGGGGAGCTGATTTTGTGGATAATGGGAACGCAGGCCTAAAGAAATGCATGAGCATTTGAGGGAGGCATTGGAGGACAGTCAGGACTGGTCAAAGGCTTCAGGAGGGGAACAAATCTTAACTGGTCTCCCAGTTAAGTCGAGCACTGGGTCTGTGACTCTAACGATTCAATCAGTGACAATCATATAAATTGCAGTCCATGCACACCTAGTCAGTTCCCAAAATGCCTGTTTTCAAGAACCCAGGAGGTTTAAAAAAAAAAGGAAGGTGCATCAACTTTACTGAGACTCAGATAGAAAGTTATTTTCCCATAGTTTATTTAAGGCACTTCTCCAATTAGCTTTATAACATACATACAACTTTACAGATTAACCAGCACATTGAAAGGAGCAAAAGGCTATTGCTGGAGTGCTTTCTTGCATTTTGATTAAGCTGCAAGTTTGTCAAACTTTTTTTTTTAGTTGATTAAACAGCATTCTTGGGCAATGTTCGCAATTCTACAGACAGTACTTACTTTTCCTTATCTGTTTTGTACATGTGTGCAATTTCTGGAACCAGTGGATCATCAGGATTAGGATCGCACAACAGTGAGCAAATAGACAATAAAACTGTCAGAAAAGAAGAAGAACAATGCCCATTACTCTCCAGTGTACTTTGCAAACCAGTGCAATTATTGAAAGGTAAGATGCACATATTTAGTTTGTGTAATTAACAGACACTGTACCAGGCTAAAACTAGTCCGTAGTACATCCAAAGCGCTTCACAGCCAATTAAGTACGTTTGAAGTGTAGTTACTGTTATGTAGGAAAATGCTGGAGTCCGTTATTAAGGAGGCAGTAGCGGGACATTTGGAAAAGCACAATTCAAATCAAGCAGAGTCAGCATGGTTTTATGAAAGGGAAATCATGTTTGACAAATTTGCTGGAGTTCTTGGAGGATATAACGAGCAGGATGGATAAGGGGGAACCAGTGGATGTGGGGGTATTTGGATTTCCAGAAGGCATCTGATAAGGTACCACATAAAAGGTTACTGCATAAGATAAAAGTTCACGGGTTTGGGAGCAATATATTAAGCATGGATAGAGGATTGGCTAACTAACAGAAAACAGAGTCGGGATAAATGGGTCATTTTCCAGTTAGCAAACAGTGACTAGTGGGGTGCCGTAAGGATCGGTGCTGGGGCCTCAACTATTTACAATCTATATTAATGACTTGGATGAAGGGACTGAGTGTAATGTAGCCAAGTTTGCTGATGCTACAAAGATGGGTGGGAAAGCAAATTGTGAGGACATAAAAAAAATCTGCAAAGGGATATAGACAGGCTAAGTGAGTGGGCAAAAATTTGGTAGATGGAATATAATAGAAATAATAGAAAAGCAAATTATAATTTAAAATGGAGAAAAAATGCAAAGTGCTGCAGTACAGAGACCTGGGGGTCCTTGTGCATGAAACACAAAAAGTGAGTATGCAGGTACGGCAAGTAATCAGGAAGGCAAATGGAATGTTGGCCTTTATTGCAAGGGAGATAGAGTCTAAAAGCAGAGAAGTCCTGCTACAACTGTACAGGGTATTGATGAGGTCACACCTAGAGCACTGCGTACAGTTTTGGTCTCTGTATTTAAGGAAGGATATACTTGCATTGGAGGCTGTTCAGAAATGGTTCACTAGATTGATTCCGGAGATGAGGGGGTTGACTTATGAAGATTGATGTGTATAAGCTCAACCTGAGTTCAGAAGAATGAGGAGGGTTCAGGTGAGCAGAAACCCAAAACCTCAAAGAACAAGGTGAAGGCAATAGGACAGGGTAGCATTGGGGCAAAATGCAAACCAGAGGATTACAGGACGATACAGAATCTATAAACATAAGAGTGTATCAGAAACTAGGGCCATAGCAGGAGAAAATGGTAAGAAAACACATTTAAAAGCTCTTTCTGAATGCACGCAGCATTCGTAACAAATTAGATGAGCTGTCGGCACAAATAGTTACAAATGGTTATGATCTGGTAGCCATAACAGACGTGGTTACAAGACCGGGAACTAAACATTCAGGGGTACTTGGCAAATCGGAAAGAGACAGAAAGGAAATGGAGGTGGGGTAGCTCTGTTGATAAAGGATGGAATCACTGCAAATGATCAGGATGTTGAAACATTTTGGGTGGAGATAATAAGGGGAAAAAAGTCACTGGTGGAAACATAGAAAATAGGTGCAGGAGTAGGCCATTCGGCCCTTCGAGCCTGCACCGCCATTCAATAAGATCATGGCTGATCATTCACCTTAGTACCCCTTTCCTGCTTTCTCTCCATACCCCTTGATCCCTTTAGCTGTAAGGACCTTATCTAACTCCCTCTTGAATATATTCAATGAACTGGCATCAACAACTCTCTGCGGTAGGGAATTCCACAGGTTAACAACTCTGAGTGAAGAAGTTTCTCCTCATCTCAGTCCTAAATGGCTTATCCCTTATCCTTAGACTATGTCGCCTGGTTCTAGACTTCCCCCAACATCGGGAACATTCTTCCTGCATTTAACCTGTCCAGTCCCATCAGAATTTTATATGTTTCTATGAGATCCCCTCTCATCCTTCTAAACTCCAGTGAATACAGGTCCAGTCGATCCAGTCTCTCCTCATAAATGTCAGTCCAGCCATCCCTGGAATCAGTCCAGTGACCCTTCGCTGCACTCCCTCAATAGCAAGAACGTCCTTCCTCAGATTAGACCACCAAAACTGAACACAATATTCCAGGTGAGGCCTCATGAAGGCCCTGTACACCTGCAGTAAGACCTCCCTCTCCTATACTCAAATCCCCTAGCTATGCAGGCAAACATACTATTTTCCTTCTTCACTGCCTGCTGTCCCTGCATGCCAACTTTCAATGACTGATGTACCATGACACCTAGGTCTCGTTGCACCTCCCCTTTTCCTAATTTGTCGCTATTCAGATAATATTCTGCCTTTGTATTTTTGCCACACAAGTAGATAACCT
Organism: Pristiophorus japonicus; assembly: GCF_044704955.1. Lineage (NCBI taxonomy): Eukaryota > Metazoa > Chordata > Chondrichthyes > Pristiophoridae > Pristiophorus > Pristiophorus japonicus. The sequence continues at coordinate 307,588,730 of NC_091979.1, forward strand.
CAAATTTATTCACATTATACTGCATCTGCCACTCGTTTGCCCACTCACCTAACCTGTCCAAGTCACCCTGCAGCCTTTTAGCGTCCTCCTCACAGCTCACACCTCCACCCAGCTTAGTGTCACCTGCAAACTTGGGAGATATTACACACAATTCCCTCATCCAAATCATTAATATATATTGTAAATAGCTGTGGTCCCAGCACTGAGCCCTGCGGCACCCCAGTAGTCACTGCCTGCCATTCTGAAAAGGACCCGTTTATCCCGACTCTCTGCTTCCTGTCTGCCAACCAGTTCTCTATCCAAGTCAGTGCATTACCCCCAATACCAAGTGCTTTAATTTTTCACACCAATCTCTTGTGTGGGACCTTGTCAAAAGCCTTTTGAAAGTCCAAATACACCACATCCATCGGTTCTCCCTTGTCCACTCTACCAGTTACCTCCTCAAAAAATTCTAGAAGATTTATCAAGCAGGATTTCTCTTTCATAAATCCATGCTGACTTGGATTTTTGCCTTGGGTTTCTCTGCCTTCCACTTTTACTTTTCTTCTTTCTATCTTTTGCTTCTGCCCCCATTCTACTTTCCTGTCTCCCTGCATAGGTTCCCACCCCCCCTGCCATATTAGTTTAACCCCTTCCAACAGCACTGGACATAGACTATAGGCCCCCCCAACAGTAGCAACTCTGTTGGTCGGAGTACAAACCATAGTGGGGGCTTGTAAAAAGGGAACAGCAATAATCAAGGGTGATTTTAACCTCCATATTGATTGGACAAATCAAATTAGTCAGGGTAACCTTGAGGAAGAGTTCATGGAGTGCATAAGGGACGGGTTCCTTGAGCAGTATGTAACGGAACCAACCGGGGGGCAGGCTATCTTATATCTGGTCCTGTGTAATGAGACAGGATTAATAAACAATTTCCTAGTAAAGGATCCCCTTGGAATGAGTGATCACAGCATGGTTGAATTTCATATTCAGATGGAGGGTGAGAAAGTTGGATCTCTAACCAGCGTACTAAGCTTAAATAAAGGAGACTACAAATGTATGAGAGCAGAGTTGGCTAAAGTGGACTGGGAAAATAGATTAAAGTATAGGATGGTTGATGAACAGTGGCACACATTTAAGGAGATATTTCATAACTCAAGAAAAATATATTCCAGTGAGGAGAAGAGGGTGTAAAAGAAAAGATAGCCATCCGTGGCTAGCTCAAGAAATAAAGGATGGTATCCAATTAAAAACAGTCATACAAAGTGGCCAAAACTAGTGGGAGGACAGAAGATTGGGAAGCTTTTAAAAGCCAGCAAAGAATGACTAAAAAAATTACTGCGGGAAGATAGACTATGAAAACAAACAAGCACAAATATAAAAACAGATAGCAAGAGTTTCTACAGGTATATGTATATAAAAAGGAAAAGAGTGGCTAAAGTAAATGTTCGTCCCTTAGAGGACAAGACTGGGGAATTAGTGATGGGGAACATGGAGATGGCAGAAACTCTGAACAAATATTTTGTATCAATCTTTACAGTAGAGGACACAAACAATATCCCAACAATGGATAGTCATGGGGCTATGGGGGGGGGGGGGGGGGAGGAACTTAACACAATCACAATGACTAAGGTGGTGGTACTCAGCAAGATAATGGGACTAAAGGCAGATAAATCTCCTGGACCTGATGGCTTGCATCCTAGGGTCTTGAGAAGTAGCAGCAGGGATTGTGGATGCATTGATTGGAATTTAGCAAAATTCCCTAGATTCTGGAGAGGTCCCAGCAGATTTGGAAGACTGCAAATATAACACCCCTATTTAAAAAAGGAGACAGACAAAAAGCAGGAAACTATAGACCAGTTAGCCTAACATCTGTGGTTGGGAAAATGTTGGGAGTCCATTATTAAAACAGTAGCAGGACATTTGGAAAAGTATAATGCAGTCAGGTAGAGTCAGCATGGATTTAAGAACATAAGAAATAGCAGGAGTAGGCCGTAAGGCCCCTGAAGCCTACTCCGCCATTCAATAAGATCATGGCTGATCTGATCATGGACTCAGCTCCACTTCCCTTCCCGCTAAAGTGGACTGGGAGAAGTCATGTTTGACAAATTTGCTGGAATTCTTTGAGGATGTAATGAACAGGGTGGATAAAGGGGAACCAGTTGATGTGGGGTATTTAGACTGCTAGAAGGCATTTGACAAGGTGCCACATAAAAGGTTACTGCACAAGATAAATGTTCACGGGGTTAGGGGTAATATATTAGCATGGATAGAGGATTGGTTGATGGAAAACAGAGTCGGGATAAATGGTTCATTCGCGGGTTAGCAATCAGTAACTCGTGGGGTGCCGCAGGGACCCCAACTATTTGCAATCTATATTAACGACTTGGATGAAGGGACAGAGTGTAACGTAGCCAAGTTTGCTGATGATACAAAGATGGGAGGAAAAGCAACGAGTGAGGAGGACACAAAAAATCTGCATAAGGACATAGACAGGCTAAGTAAGTGGGCAAAAAATTGGCAGATGGAGTATAAGGTTGGAAAGTGTGAGGTTATGCACTTTGACGGAAAAAAAATCAAAGAGCAAGTTATTGTTTAATGGGAGAAAAATTGCAAAGTGCTGCAATACAGCGGGACCTGGGGGACTTGGTGCATGAAACACAAAAGGATAGTATATAGCTACAGCATGTGATCAGGAAGGTCAATGGAATCTTGGTCTTTATTGCAAAGGGAATGGAGTATAAAGGCAGGGAAGTCTTGCTACAGTTGTACAGGGTATTAATGAGGTACCACACCTAGAATATTGCGTGCAGTTTTGGTTTCCATATTTACAAAAGGATATACTTGCTTTGGAGGCAGTTCAGAGAAGGTTCACTAAGTTGATTCCGGAGATGAGGGGGTTGACTTGTGACGAAAGATTGAGCAGGTTGGGCCTCTACTCATTGGAATTCAGAAGAATGAGAAGTGATCTTATCGAAACGTATAAGATTATGAGGGGGCTTGACAAGGTGGATGCAGAGAGGATGTTTCCACTGATGGGGGAGACTAGAACTAGGGGGCATAATCTTAGAATAAATTTAAGACAGATAGACAGTTTCTTAACCGATAAGGGAATAAGGGGTTATGGGGAGCGAGCAGGGAAGTGGACTCGAGCCCATGATCAGATCAGCCATGATCTTATTAAAATGGCAGAGCAGGCTCGAGAGGCCAGGTGGTCTGCTCCTATTTCTGATGTTGTTATGGCAGCCAATTTGTGGAGAGCAGTCTCACATACATCAATGAGATTAATGATCAGTTATTCTGTTTTAGTGATTTTGGTTGAGGGATAAATGTTGGCCAAGACACCAGGAGAACTCTCCTGCTTTTCTTCGAATAGAGCCATCGGGTCTTTTCCATCCACCTCCTGGGGCAGATGGGCCTCAGTTGAACATCTCATCTGAAGGGTGGCACCTTCAACAATGCAGCACTCCTTCAATACTGCAGTGAAGAAAAGTACAAACTGTCATGTCTGCAATAATAGAAATTTAGGACAGCAGGCATTTGGCCCATTTACGTGCGCTAGAATATCCACACTAGCGCCATCTACTATAATCCCAGTTCCTTATCCTTAACCTCATCCTTTTATTTCTTTTCTATTTTCTTTTTCCATCTAATTCTGTTCTAGGTATTGTTCTTGCCTCTGCCTGAATAGCCATTTGCTGTAAAGTACTCCATCTTCTAATAACTCTGGAAAATAGTCTTCAAACTTTACCCTTCATTCTTTTGATAATCCTCGGCATCTTACAGCCCTTAGACCAATTCACACCACATCAGATTTCCAAAGTAAAGTCCACCCTCATTCTGCTCCTAGATGTGCCTTAGCCCTCTGAACACTAATATGACCTTTCCTCCTCTTACACTAGGCATCAATGTGGCCTCTAAGTAGCCTTGCCAGCTGAATGACAAAAGGAGAGAGAACCATCAAGGGGGATGAATTGAGGCTCGCAAAATATCAGGACACTTCTCATTACACTGATTGTAGTTTAAAACCAGATCTTCAAATTTCAACTGGTCTCCTTCAGTTTTCAAATGTTTACTTAGTTGAACAAAAAAAGTTTGCTGAAATTACAAACAAAAGAGAGGACAGACACATTACTAACATGAAAATAATTCACTCAAACAAAATACCAAGAACATTGGCCCTACCTTTTGATATTGTTAATGCTGGCGACCACTGTGACCGCAGAATATCAAGACATATACTGCCATTGCTGTTTATGTTTGGATGATATATTTTTGTTGTAAATGCAACCTTTAAAGGATAAAAAGTTACCATTACACTCAGAGAAAAGTTCCCCTTTTTTCCCTCCTAAAGTGCAGAATGTCTTAAATGCAAGTTACCTTTGGTGGTTTAAAAGGGTAATCTGTGGGGAATTGAATTGCAAGAAAGAAAACTCCTCCCTGATATGGACTGTCATACTGGGGAAAAAAGAACAAACCCGTGTTAAACACCACCAGGATTCAAGAAAAAAACTTCAATAAAATGTATAATAAAGATTTATGAATTACTCACAGGTCCCATTATAGTGGCTTGCCAAACGAACACTAAACATTGAAGGCAAGAGATATTAAGCAACATTTAGAACAAAGACTCCTTCGAAAAGTATTTTAAAAATGTAAATCTTAAAAAAAAACACAAAGCCCTTACTATCATCTCCCGCTGGACCTGCTGAACACTGAGCTGGTGGGTCCCGTTGCAAGTCTCTTAATTCCTAAATGATCAAAAGAAAATATCAATGTTACTACAGCAAAATCACCTCCCGTGCAAAAAATTACTAACATTCACACAGCCTTCTACAGCACCTGCATGACACAGTACCTCACAGGTTAGGCAGAGAGTGTGGTTTACACAAGCTTAGCTGCAAGATATTTTGAAAAATCTCTTAATTAGTGCAATGTCAGGGGTAAAAAAATACCACTTGCATTTGAATTAAAATACAAACTATGAATTTGGACCCGATTCAAATCCCCGAGGCTGAAGAGTAAACACGGTGTCGAGAAGTCTAAGGCTTGGCAATACTCACTTAGTACTATGCCATATGCGGAGGGCCAAAACATCAACAGCATTAAAAAGAAAGTGATGCAGTGTTGTGTAGTTTTGCTGTGCAAGACTGAAAAATCAGTGAGGTACGGTATTGCTCAGAATAGAAAACAACCCAAACAAGTGTCGTCTCCAATTGAATCTGCTCCAACTTCAAGTTGATATTTTTGTCAATTTAAAGAGAATAAATGTTATACGCATTAATACCTAAATACTTAAATGTTAACTTCAGAATTCATTTCCCAGGACTGTTTTCACAATGTACTTAGTTCAAAAGGAGCGGTACGAATGTCATATAAGATTTATATGGATTCCAATTCTAGGTACCTGACTCAAGAGTCTATAGTATATGTACTGTGCACATTCACTATCTCAATGCAACCACAGAGAATAGAGCAGAGACACAAGTTTTGTAATGACCTGCGCATTACAGAGAGTAAAGACACCAAGGTTTTCTGTTGCACTAATCGGTTGCAGTGTTACAGGTAACTGCAACAGCTATTTTGTTTCACCCACAAGCTGTCTTAACCACATGCAAGCCGTGTAGTAGTATTTATACCCATCACAAACTGAGCAATTTTTGGGAGTCTACTTGTAAACAAAACTGATTTTTTAGTGCCCAACTGTGATTAGCATTCAATAAATCTCCACGTGGTAGGAATCTAATTTGCCTATACAGGTACATTATAGCAAAATACATATTACCGAAATAAATACTGGAGAGTATTCTCATTGCTAAAAAGGTTAGGCAAACATTAAATCTATTAGTCTCTAGTTCGAAGTACAATACTGACACCCCATCTTTGAAATGTAAATGTTTATAAGCAGGGGGTAGGAACGTTGTACTCTGATGTTTGATTTGCACAATTTTCAAATCAAATCTTACCACAATCAAACATTATTTTGAGTTTTGTTAAGACCAGTCCAACACAATGTTTTATTTTGTATTTAACCAGTAAATCTCCCTGGTGTCACTCATGTTTATTCTGGGACATGGATCAGGAAGTGGGGTGGGGGGGGGGAGGGAAACGATGCACATGCAGGACAGTGGAACTTTTGCCCAGGCAATGGAACATGGGTCAGGGAGAAGAGCAGTTGGGTACAGGAGCAGCAGCATGACTCAAACCCGAGTGAAAGTAGGGTTGGAGTGGGTATGGTTTCCTGTTATTTGCATACCAGGAATGGCAAAATCCAGCACTTGGTGAGCAGAGGCATTCCAAACATTGAAGTGAGGGGGTTGAGCTGTTCCCGAGCCTAATGGTGAGAATAGCAGGTTCAATTCTCTACAGTATACTTGACATTGGCACATGCACGTGCATGCACTCAATTGCTCACACATGTTGGATTTTAAATTGTTTCGTAAAAAGGACAACGGTGTTATGCCATGTAATATGCAATGTCTTGTTCTGCTAAGGAAAAGCTGTGTCAAATTAAGATTTAAAAAAATCTAAATTATTAAGTAAAGGCAACTCAGGTCACTCAAGAGTTGTTTGCTCTGGGAAGTTTGAAAATTGTAAAGTTCTCATCAGATTCAACTCCAGTAGCAACCAGTATTAAGTATTCATCTTTTCTGTAAAAAAAAAGTTTTGCATCGTAACAAATTAAATGCCTCGTCAGCTGTGTTCATCCAATTTTTAATACTGCAAGCCCTTGAATATAGTTACTTACATTGTTTCTTTCCCCCAAAGTTATCTCACATATTATTGAAAAGTTTATGCGTTACTCTTGGTTTTTATTGGGAGCAGATGATCTGAACAAACATTGCCAGACCTGGGGAGTAATAGGACTTACAAACAGGCCCAAGCATATTCAGAATGGGCCATCTTGTTATAGGTCGTCAAAAATGTTTTTTAAATGCACCCTCCCCAACTCTAAAACGCCGTGGTGTTCAGATCCAGGAGGGAGGCAGCCTTTAGTTGCATTCTGGTAGTTGTAGTCGAGTGCTTGAAAGAGTGGCACAGGTCCATTCCGAGAGTTGCAGTCTATTATGTGGTTGAACCGCTTCATTCAGGGTGTCTGATAGCTGGCCCAGTGACAGGAGTCAGAACTCCCAGGTGTCGGAAAGAGGCGCAGACCTCCAGCGGAAAACATTTGTGAAGATTTCAAGCACTTAACAGGCAACTCTAATGGTAAGTGTTATCGTCAATCTGTTGTTTCATTAGTAGCTCTCTTCTGAATGCTCAACCTTGATTTGTAGCATTTGTACCGACTTGGTAGGTTTGTGGCTTGTTCCGTTCTGATTTGTTGCTGTTTTATGAGTGACATTTTAGCCAATCAGGTGCAGGAGTGACATACATTGCAAGCGTGAGGGATGGCACCACATGCACACAATCTCCTGTGGCATTGTTCAGTTGGGATATGCGGTTTTATAATGATAGGAATGGCATACCATACAACTCACAATGGAGGAGTGGGCTGGGCAGCAAAGCTCTACAAGTGGTGTGTATGAGGGGAAGGAAAGAGCACAGGAGAGAGAGACGGATACTGAAAGCACCGCAGGGAAAATGGGATGGGAAAAGAACACTGAGGATGTGCAGCTAGAAGCAGTCCTGGACTCATGGCTGGGCCTCAAGCACAGACCCAGGAGAAGCCAAACCAGGGACGAAGCAGTGGCACCAACTGGCAGCAGAAAGGAGGTGTACCATCAGAAATGAGCAGGAGCAGAAATATCATGCAGCAAAAATACAGCTGGAGAAACATTATACTTCATTTAAGATTAGATCCAAAATCTATTTGCACACGAGTGCTGCTAAACGTAGTTAACTTGGCAGCCTTATTATTTTTTTAAAAAGTTACAGGTATTTATATTCAATACAGCCTAGAATAATCATACGAAACAAAAAACAAGTTACTGCAGCTGTCAAAATCTACCCGAATGAAATGGGAGATGTGAAAGCAACTGATGAAACCAGGGAGCAATATGCAAGACTGTAATTTAATCAAGAAATTCAGGTCACGGCAAATAGAAGACTGCTACTTGCGTGATTTAAATGGTCGTTTAGATCCCAGCAGCAACGATTGTAAGCTGTACTGGTAGGCAACATTACAAAACTTGTCCGATATACTAGTTTACAATGCAAGTCAAGGATATACAAATCCAGTGATGAACATTTTGGGAATTCGGATGCATTGAGTTGACAGGTATTTAAGGAAAAACAAAAAAGGGAATGTGCAGGTCCAGGCGACCAAGAATTTCACATTGAAACTATTTCCTTACAGTAACATTCTTGCTGATGGGGTGAACTACAGCAGATTTTACAAAACAAAATACTGTATTGTACATCTCTCCAATAGCTCAGTTGGTAAAGGCAGAGTGTGACTGAGCTATACCTACCGGAATGTGCCAGGTCCAAGTCCCAGGCTCTGCTGAGTGAGCTGATCCCAGCTGGGGTGGCAGGAGGGGCCCTCAGCACCCATGGGCTAGGGAAGGGTAAAATCAGCCAGGGTTCCAGGTCCTGATCAGTATTCCCCCTGCTGTAAAGTGCGTGTGTGGACAGGATCGGGCTCAGCTGTGATGCCCCTTACTGTCGAACAGCTTGCCAAAACCCACTGTCTAGGTTCACATATGAAGAATGGCCACTTGAGCGAGGTATCGGGTGGTGATCAGTACCTGTTGAACTGTACCCCAGCATGAGTCAGTGCCTTCAGTAGAGGGGGTGATAACTGGAGAGGAAAAATAAGTTTTTTTTATATAAAACATTGTACAAAAATAAGGAGCTTCATCCTTAATTTCCAATGCTGTTGGTAGAATCAAACGATACTCTACCTAGTTAGTAAAAGTAATCTTTTTCTGTGTAATTTCCAGCAGAGTATACTCCTGCTACCTTGCCTCGGTTGCCATTTCAAGTGCAGGCAAGCGGAGCAGATTGCTGCTCTGTGTTTGTCCACCTGCAGCCTGACTCCATTGCACAGGCTACCTAAAAGGACAAATAGATGTGAAAGGCTCACTTACTGTCTCAAACAAGTTGATCTAAAAAGAGAGGCAGAGCCAAGTGAATTACAGGTCCACTACAAAAACTAAGCAACCTCAAGTGGAGCAAAGGTATATGCATAACAAAATTACAAAGACGCACTACTTCAGGAAAATGTGATTTAAGGTGGAGCACTAATGCTGCTATTAAAATGTGAATGAAGAGAAGACTGCAGCTTGACCCCATTATCATAGAAACATAGAAAGTAGGTACAGGAGTAGGCCATTCGGCCTTTCAAGCCTGCACCACCATTCAATATGATCATGGCTGATCTTCAGTGCCCCACTCCTGCCTTCTCTCCATACCCCCTGATCCCTTTAGCCGTAAGGGATCTAACAAACTTATCAAAACAGTGATGGAAACAAGACTAAGCCCGTCATAGATCTTAGGAAGATTTGCAACATTAGAGAACGATTCCCAATTTAAAATTCAAAAACAAGCTTCAAGGAATTTAACAATGCAGCTCATACAGTTTACAGAATCATGGAATAGTACAGGCCAAGAGGCCGCAATTTGGCCCAGCCAGTCTGCACCAGCTCTTTTGAAGAGCAATCTGGTTAGTCCCTGCTCTTTCCCCATATCCCTGCAATTCTTTTCTCCAGTTCCCTTTAGAAGGCTACTATTGAATCCGTATCCACCACCCTATCAGGCAGTGCATTCCAATCCTAAACACTTGTTGCATGAAAATGTTTCTCCTCATGTGGCCTCTGGCTCTTTTGGCAATCCTTAAATCTGTGCCTTCTCGTTATCGACTCTTCAGTCATTGGAAACAAGAGTAAATAGAAACTGTCTAAACCCGTCATGATTTTAAACACCTCTCTTAAATCTCCTCTGAGCCTTCTCTACCAAGAAGAACAACCCCAGCTTCTTTAGTCTATCCACGTAACTATAATCCCTCATCCCTGGAACCATTCCAGTAAATGATTTCTGAACCCTCTTCAAAGCCTTCACATCCTTTCTAGAGTGTGGTGCACAGAATTGGAAACAGTGCTCCAGCTAGGGCGGACAAATGTTTTATATAGGTTTTGCATAACTTCCTGGTTTTTGTACTCGAAGCTTCTATTCATGAAGCTCAGGGACCCATATGCTTTATTAACTGCTTTGTTAGTCTATCCTGCCACCTTCAAAGATTTGTGCACAAGCACCCCTCTGTCTCATTGTTCATGCCCCCCTTTAAAATTGTTCCATTCAGCATGTATTGTCTCTCCTCATTCTTGCTACCAAAACGGATCACCTCACATTTTTCTGCGTTGAATTTCATCTGCCGTGTGTCTGCCCATTCTACCAGCCTGTCTCTGTCCTCGAAGTCTATTACTATCTTCTTCATTCTACTGAGGGACTGAGGTACCAAACAACATGACTCAAATCATTTGCCAAAATATTGTACCCCACCTATCCATTAGTATTAAAGTATCTCACCTATCCATTAGTATTAAATTATTAAACCCATTTCAAGAAGCTGACTCTGATACCACAATGGTTCTGCTTGTAAAAACAAGCAAACCAATTTCTACATGACTGATTAGTGCCAGGAAGTCTAACTGGAGATACAATACTTTACATAGCCTAACCAAGCAACATTAAAACCTTTAGCCATATACTAGCTGATCTCTTGTGGCGTTGCTTAGAGAGAGAGAGAGAGAGAGAGAGAGAGAGAGAGAGAGAGAGAGAAGAAACATGATTTATAACAGGAACATTATACCACACAGCAGTTTGCAAAGCTGAATGTTGTCTCTTGTGGTGAAAACAGACTGGTGCGACAGGCTGGGAAGTTAATGGGGGGATAGAATTAGAAACACCGAGGAAGCCATGCAGTGACTGGAGATTTGGGCAAGAAGCTGAAGAGAGCCATGCATGTTGACCAACAGTGCATTAAGTATAGTGTTTTTAAAAACTGTGTGGTATCAGTTTGTCCCACTTTTTCGACTTTTTGCTTGGAAGGGCCACTCACTGCTTTAGCTGTTCACACGTTCTCCGTTTAACATCTTCAATTTCATTGATGCTTTTTTTCCCATTGTCTTCAGAAGACCGATTACATTTGCTGGTTTGCTTTTTCCTCCTCCCTTTCTCCCCCTGGTGCTATTAAAATACCAGTGCCCCGGAAGGTGGTCCTGACCCAAAACATTGACCCACCTGTTCTCTCCATGTAAGCTGACTGACCTGCTAGGCTGGTTCCAGCATTTGCAGTTTGTGGCTTTTCATTTGTCGCGTTGGACTTACAGTCGCTGTAGCTGTTGACAAAGTGCGAGGCAGAGCTTGCCGTCAATCATGTTATTACAAGCCAATCAGATGCAAAGAATATGCCTAGAATAAATTTGCCTGGACCAATCAAATTGACTGAATCAGCAAACAATGGAGATTGATGGATATTAGTCCCTCACACTAATTTCCAAAATTAATCATAACTGATATTTAGCATTGTCTGTAGTACCTTGATAAAGGAATGTTTAACAATGTACACTTGGAATTATATTTCATGTTTTTTTAAGTCTACATCTTCTACGATGTAAAACAAAACCATCATTCAAATAATGAAAACATGACATTCTACTGGGCCATTTATATCTGAAATCCTGCGGGTGGAACACGTGTCATGGCCAAAACACATTGACAAGTGTGACATACAAGATCATTGACGGTTGCCATCAGTCTCATGAGCAAAGACATTTTAGGAGAACAAAGTTTTTTTTGGTGAAGTTTGTGCTCAATTAAGGTAATGAACAACAGTCTGTGGCATGGAATACACTCACTATGGGAGCCAAGTGCCAGCACTCCCACATTCAGAGATAGAGAGTAAATAAGAACATAAGCCATACGGCCCCTCGAGCCTGCTCCACCATTTAATACAATCATGGCTGATCTGATCATGGACTCAGGTCCACTGCCCGCTCCCCATAACCCCGCAAGCTCTCATCGGTTAAGAAACTGTCTATCTCCGTCTTAAATTTATTCAATGTCCCAGCTTCCTCAGCTCTCTGAAGCTGCAAATTCCATAGGTCCACAATCCTCAGAGAAGAAATTCCTCTTCATCTCATTTTTAAATGGGCAGCCCCTTATTCTAAGATCATGCCCTCTAGTTCGAGTTTCCCCCATCAGCGGAAATATCCTCTCTGCATCCACCTTGTCAAGCCCCCTCATAATCTTATGCGTTTCGATCAGATCACCTCTCATTCTTCTGAATTCCAATAAGTAGAGGCCCAACCTGCTCAATCTTTCCTCATAAGTCAACCTCCTCATCTCCAGAATCAACCTAGTGAACCTTCTCTGAACTGCCTCCAAAGCAAGTATATCCTTTCGTAAATATGGAAACCAAAACTGTACGCAGTATTCTAGGTGTGGCCTCACCAATACCCTGTACAACTGTAGCAAGACATCCCTGATTTTATACTCCATCCCCTTTGCAATAAAGGCCAAGATTCCATTGGCCTTCCTGATCACTTGCTGTAGCTGCAAACTAACCTTTTGTGTTTCATGCACAAGTACCCCCAGGTCCCACTGTACTGCAGCACTTTGCAATCTTTCTCCATTTGAATAAAAACTCGCTCTTTGATTTTTTTTTTGCCAAAGTGCATCACTTCACACTTTCCAACATTATACTCCATCTGCCAAATTTTTGCCCACTCACTTAACTTGTCTATATCCTTTTGCAGATTTTGTGTCCTCCTCACACATTGCTTTTCCTCCCATCTTTGTATCATCAGCAAACTTGGCTACGTTACACTCAGTCCTTTCTTCCAAGTCGTTAATATAGATTGTAAATAGTTGCGGTCTCTGCACTTATCCCTGCGGCACCCCATTAGTTACTGATTGGTTCATTCTCAGGTTGGCATTTATCCTGACTCTCTTTTCTGTTAGTTAGCCAATCCTCTATCCATGCTAATATATTACCCCCAACCCCGTGAACTTTTATCTTGTGCAGTAACCTTTTATGTGGCACCTTGTCAAATGCCTTCTGGAAGTCCAAATACACCACATCCACTGGTTCCCCTTTATCCACCCTCTTCGTTACATCCTCAAAAGAATTCCAGCAAATTTGTCAAACATGACTTCCCCTTCATAAATCCATGCTGACTCTGCCTGACCGAATTTTGCTTTTCCAAATGTCCTGCTGCTGCTTCTTTAATAATGGACTCCAACATTTTCCCAACCACAAATGTTAGGCTAATTGGTCTATAGTTTCCTGCTTTTTGTTTGCCTCCTTTTTTTCAAAATAGTGCGTACATTTGCAGTTTTCCAATCTGCTGGGACCTCCCCAGAATCCAGGGAACTTTGGTAAATTACAACCAATGCATCCACAATCCCTACTACTACTTCTCTTAAGACCCTAGGATGCAAGCCATCAGGTCCAGGGGATTTATCCGCCTTTAGTCCCATTATCTTACTGAGTACCACCTCCTTGGTGATTGTGTTAAGTTCCTCCCCCCCACCCCCGCATAGTCCCTTGACTATCCACTGTTGGGATATTAAGTGTCCTCTACTGCAAAGACTGATACAATTAGAGTTTCTGCCATCTCCATGTTCCCCATTACTAAAGCTCTCTATTCTGCTCCAACGTACATGTAACCCAGCCTTAGGACTGGAGGGTACAGTAAGTATGTGCAAAAGTTTTCATAAAATTATGCTTGGTGACTATCAGCATCTTCAGTGCTCTGGGATGTGTACCATCTCAACTGATGATTTTTCTTTCATATTTTATTTTTGAATATTATCTCCATCGTACTCTTACAGTCCAACTTCCTCTGTAAAAACTGAGGCACAATACTTAGCTGGAATTTCCTGCCAAATACAAGATGGCCCCTTTGTCTCAAAATGGTCCCATCCTTTTACTTTTGTGTTTATAAAAGCCCCTATTATTTTCCTCTATGTTGACTGCCAGTCTTCTTTCATACTCCTAGTCTTCCTCTCATTTTTTGCTGCCTTGCTATACTTGTTAAATAATCTCTGTGCATCTGTCTTATTTATCATATGCCTCTTGGGGGGGGGGGGGGCAGGGGGAAGAATGGGGACTTTTATTTTGGCCTAAGCTCCCATTTTATCTGTAGAATCCAAGCTTATACAACCCCCTTACTTATACTCAATGTATTTAACCTGTACCATATCCATTACTGCATTTAAACATCTCACACTGTTGGTCCACTGTTTGATCTGCCCTTTTTTCAAATGAGATAATCTGGACAAGGTCCCAGTTCGGTCCACTAAAATGAACTAATTGCCAGGCCAATACTTATGTCTTTGACTACTCTTTCTTTATCTATTTTCAATATGAAGCTAATTAGTTATGATTCCGTGTTCTGCTTTGCCACCCAGATAGCTGCATCTTTTTTGGAATTGTAACACAAGGTTAATGCAGTCTCGGGACCCTTCCCTCTTTTGACCTCAAACTTTTGCCTCATCACAGTCTATCTTTGGACAGTCAAGTCCCCCAGTCTTTTACCTTGTATCTTAGTTTTTCCTTCACTATATTTTCCTTTAACCTCTCCATCTGCCCTAAACTACATCTTTCCATATAGAATCACAGAAGTTTACAGCACGGAAGGAGGCCATTTTGGCCAGAAAGGATTGTAAATTGCTGGTCAGAGCCTCTGCTATTTTCTCTTTTGCTTCTCTTAACAGCCTGGGATACATTTCATCCAGGCCTGGGGATTTATCCACTTTCAAAGCTGCTAAGCCCCTTATTACTTCCTCTCACACTATGTTTATTTCATCTAATATTTCACACTCCTCCTCCCTGATTGCAATGTCTGCATTGCCCCTCGTGAAAACAGACACAAAGAATTCATTAAGTATCATACCCATGTCTTCTGAATCCACACACAGATCACCTTTATGGTCTCCAATAGGCCCTACTCTTTCCTTAGTTATCCTCTTGCCCTTAAATGTATTTATAAAACATCTTTGGGCTTTCTTTGATTTTAGTTGCCAAAATTCTTTCATGCTCTCTCTTTGCTTTCCTAATTTTCTTTTTGATTGTACCCCTGCACTTTCTATACTCCTCTAAAGTTTCTGCAGTATTGAGCCCTTGGTATCTGTCATAAGCCTCCCTTGTTTTCCTTTATCCTACCCTGTATGTCCCGACATCCAGTGGGCTCTAGATTTGTTAGTCCCACCCTTTTTCTTTCAGGGAACATACTTGCTCTCAACCCTCAGGATCTCCTCCTTGAATGCCTCCCACTGCTCAGACACTTATTTACCTTCAAGTAGCTGTTTCCAGTCCACTTTGGCTAGATCCCATCTCAGATAGCAAAATTCCCTTGAGCTTACTATTTTAGATGACTGTGTCTCAACCTCTCCAAACATGCTACACGATTTTCTCAGCTCCCTGCCTTACTATCTTAAATCTACATTCTCTGCAAGGTCACGGGCACCAGTCCGGCTTGGTGAAACCCATCTTACCCATAGAGCCTGCCCTCCCCAGAAATCTGAAAGCTTCCCTTCCGCATTTGTCAGTTGATGTTCAATCTGCTTCTCAGACTCTTTTTGGAAGATTTATATTTTGAACTTCCCTAGACCACTGATTCCAAAGTGAACCTCAATCTAAAGTCGATTGCACCCCCTTCCTGAATATTCCCCACTCACACCATTACGTCGCTTACCATGACATTTGGGAGGCTACAGACCATTTGGGGGTCCTAGCCGCGACTGCAGAAAAAGCTTAGCTATCCTTCTAATAACAGAATTCCCTATAACTACTGTTTGTATTTTTGACGACAGCATTACTTCTTCTCCACCTGGATAACTACTTGCTCCACAGTACCAGGTTGTGATTCCTCTCCCTGCATCACCATATTGTTTACATCATGGGAACTCAGCATTGTATAGCCATCAGCTAACATCAGACCATTCAATGTTTCTTGCACAATCTCTACACCAACTCTGCATGCTCCAGGGAGGATGGTCACCCAGATATCTTTCTCTCCCTTGCTATTCCTCTCTAGATGGTAGGGGTGACCGTATCATGCAGTGTATTTTCCAGGAATCTTTCCTCTTGCCACGTAGTGTGAAGTATCTCTCACCGTTTCTCAAAGTGAGCAACTTCGTGCTTGGGCACATCCACTTGAAGACACTTCATGCATCTGTAGTTTTCCTGGACATTCATGAGTTGCAGAAATTTTCACAGCATGCAAGTTGAACACAACACTCATTTCCACTGCCCTGCCACACAAAATGTTCCCAAGAACCAAAATAAAGTTGTTTCGTGCTATCTCCAAACCAACGTCAAATACTCCCTGTAGCTCATTCAACTGCTCTCTCTCAACTCAAATGTCTTGTTCTGGTACAATCCACTCATTGCAGTTCAGGCCAAACTCACTCTGCTCATTCCTCTTGTAGCTTGGCAGTCCTGGAGTGGGGGCTGAACCTACATCCTTTAGGATTGCTTCAAGCTAAAATCAGACTAATACTGACATTACGCAACAAGCTTAGCATCTCAGAAATGATTAATGTGTGAAAACTTGTAGGTTGCAAAAGAAAATTGAACATTAGAATGCAGAATATTCAGATCACATGATTTCCCATAAAATGGTGATGCATTTCTCCCATAAGCACTATTAGGTCTGTGAAGCCACCAACAACTTTTATTTATATAGCGCCTTTAACTTAGTGAAACATCCCAAGGCGCTTCACAGGAGTAGTACAAGCTAAAAGGTTTGACATCGAGCCACGCAAGGTGAAATCAGGGCAGGTGACCAAAAGCTTGGTCAAAGAGGTATGTTTTAAGGAGCGTCTTAGAGGAAAGAGAGGTAGAGAGCGCAGAGGTTTAGGCAGGGAATTCCAGAGCTTAGGACCTGGGCAACAAAAGGCATGCCCACCAATTGTTGAGCGATTATAATCAGGGATGTTCAAGAGGGCAGAATTAGAGGAGCGCAGACTATAGTTTAACATACTAGAAGAATGAAAAGTGCTAAGAAATGCCAGCACTTTAACAAATTAAAAAAACAGGTTTCTTCTCAAAGCTCAATTCTTTCTTAAGTTGCATTTTAACATGTTTTCCACAAAGGCAAGAGAGCCTCAACAGTCCAGATATTTCTTAAAGAAACAATATTTAGAAATTAAAATGAATAAAATTCATCGTCACTGCCCTGGCACATTGATTTTTTGGGGGAAGAGGAAATAATAGCTTGGGTGCACCTCCAGCCAATCCCTCTCCCATGACATCTGACAATACCAGTGCTATTTGCGGAGCGGGATTAGGTCGCAAGTGGAAACAAGCAGCCGGCTCGTTCAACACACTCACATTTTAAATGGTGACCTAGACAAGGCAACAGGAGCAACACGGCAGTTCATTTCCTAATCTCAAATCCGCATCAGGCTGTTGGCAGCAGAAATGGAAACGTTACCAATTCTACCATCCATTAAGGAATATTGCTCCTTTAACATGACGCATCCATTACACTTCAAAAAAGGTAGTTTCATCTGGCTTGGCATTGCAACAATCACCACGGTGAGCACCTCTGCTGGTACAACATTCCATTCACTGGTAGAAATACAAAACCCTCTTTCAGCTTTTCCTTCCAAAAAACTAAATCCAAGTTCAAGCTGCCCACAATCTTCTATCAGTTGTCCCCCTAAACAGAAAAAGTGTGCAGAAAAATGAAAGAGTTCATAATAACCTACTGCAGGGGTAGGAAAGGGAAACATTTTCATATAATTGAACTGGACACAAACAGTTCTGTTGTCATTAAATTGGGAAAGGTTTTAACCGGAGAGGCAAATATGGTAAATAAATAATAATAGTGAGATGATGATTGATGATGATAATAAGTGAGATGATGATTGATGATGATGATAAGTGAGATGATGATGATGATGATAATAGTGAGATGATGATGATGATGATAATAGTGAGATGATGATGATAATAGTGAGATGATGATGATGATGATAAGTGAGATGATGATGATGATGATAAGTGAGATGATGATGATGATGATAAGTGAGATGATGATGATGATGATAAGTGAGATGATGATGATGATGATAAGTGAGATGATGATGATGATGATAAGTGAGATGATGATGATGATAAGTGAGATGATGATGATAAGTGAGATGATGATGATAAGTGAGATGATGATGATAAGTGAGATGATGATGATAAGTGAGATGATGATGATAAAAGTGAGATGATGATGATAGTGAGACGATGATGATGATAATAGTGAGACGATGATGATGATAATAGTGAGACGATGATGATGATAATAGTGAGATGATGATGATAATAGTGAGATGATGATGATGATAAAAGTGAGATGATGATGATAAGTGAGATGATGATAAGTGAGATGATGATAATAAGTGAGATGATGATGATGATAATAAGTGAGATGATGATGATAATAGTGAGATGATGATGATGATAATAAGTGAGATGATGATGATGATAGTGAGATGATGATGATGATAATAGTGAGATGATGATGATGATAATAGTGAGATGATGATGATGATAATAGTGAGATGATGATGATGATAATAGTGAGATGATGATGATGATAATAGTGAGATGATGATGATGATAATAGTGAGATGATGATGATAATAATAAGTGAGATGATGATGATAATAGTGAGATGATGATGATGATGATGATGATAATAGTGAGATGATGATGATGATAATAGTGAGATGATGATGATGATAATAGTGAGATGATGATGATAATAATAAGTGAGATGATGATGATAATAGTGAGATGATGATGATGATGATAATAGTGAGATGATGATGATGATGATAATAGTGAGATGATGATAATAAGTATCCTTTCCTGTTGGCTTGGTAAAGGGTACCAAGGGGAAAGGGTAGTGTTTGCAGCAGGAACTGTTGACAGAGGTTCAGGTCGAGGGCAGTCCCGGATTGATGTATGCATGTGTTTTTAAAATAACTCACCCAAAGGCACAACTCATACCCAACTGTGGGGGCCATTGGCCGGGACAGGGCTCATACTCTAACCCAAGGCCCCGGCACACAGGCGCCGGCTGCCCCGAGCCCTTTGTGAGATCGCCGGGGGACGCGGCTCATTATCTCCCCCACCCCCACACACCCTGTCCCTAGCCCCTGCGCCACAAATAAAAGCCGTCCACCCGGCTGTCGTGGGCCCCCACGGTCGGTGGGGGAAGAGAGAGAGAGAGAGAGGGCCCCCAGCCGCTCCTGCTGCTCCCCCGTGAACAATGAGAGCACGGCCCGCCGGTGTGTCGCTGTTGTCCGGGCCCAGCCGCCAACTGGAGCCCGAGGCCCGAGGCCCGAGGCCCGGATCTGGGTTAGCCAGGGTTAGGGAGAGCCTTACCTTCTCTATCCGCCTCTTGGCCATGATGTGGAAAGGAGCAAGTGCCGGAGTCGGAGCGCTTTCCTGTCACTGCCCAGGAGGCTGCGGCTTCCACTGTCACCTCCCCTCCCCCTACCTCTCTCCTCTCTCACACACACTCGCTCCGCTTCCGCTTTCAGCCCGACAACGGGCGCATGCGCGGCGCCCCGCCCCGCCCTGCCCGCCGGGAGTTGTGGTTCTCCTGGCGCGGGTTCGCCTCAGGCCCGGGCCTGCCCGAACTACATCTCCCAGCGTGCCTCACGAGCGTCCTTTCCCACAGAGGCTCACAATATTGGGGCAGCCTCACACTTTAAGCCAAGGTGGCACTTGTATAATGTGTGTTTTAGTGCCCTCAAAAAAAACCCAAAAAACAAGGGGCACTTGTATAATGTGTGTTTTAGTGCCCTCAAAAAAAAAACCAAAAAACAAGGGGCACTTGTATAACGTGTGTTTTAGTGCCCTCAAAAAAAACCCAAAAAACAAGGGGCACTTGTATAATGTGTGTTTTAGTGCCCTCAAAAAAAAAAACAAAAAACAAGGGGCACTTGTATAACGTGTGTTTTAGTGCCCTCAAAAAAAAACAAGGGGCACTTGTATAATGTGTGTTTTAGTGCCCTCAAAAAAAAACAAGGGGCACTTGTATAATGTGTGTTTTAGTGCTCTCAAAAAAAAAACAAAAAACAAGGGGCACTTGTATAACGTGTGTTTTAGTGCCCTCAAAAAAAAACAAGGGGCACTTGTATAATGTGTGTTTTAGTGCCCTCAAAAAAAAAACCAAAAAACAAGGGGCACTTGTATAACGTGTGTTTTAGTGCTCTCAAAAAAAAAACAAAAAACAAGGGGCACTTGTATAACGTGTGTTTTAGTGCTCTCAAAAAAAAAGGGGCACTTGTATAACGTGTGTTTTAGTGCTCTCAAAAAAAAAACAAGGGGGCACTTGTTTGAAAGTGTATGGTGTATCGTTCCCCCCCCCCACTCCCTCCGCCTTTAATCAGGGGGCACTTGATTTGATTATTCACAACAAAAATAGTTGTTGTGGGAGCCCACCCGTTTTCAGAATTCTCGCTCTACCTGGATCCCCTCCCTCTGGCCACTTACCCTCTCTAAATCTCTTCATTGCAAACTGCCCATGGGACATCATAAGAACATAACAAAAAGGACATGGTGTAGGCCATTTGGCCTCTCGAGCCTGCTCTGCCATTCAATAAGATCATGGCTGATCTGATCTTGGGCTCAGCTCCACTTCCCCGCCTGCTCCCCATAACCCTTTACTCCTTTATCGCTCAAAAATCTATCTATCACCACCTTAAATATATTCAATGACCCAGCCTCCACAGTTCTCTGGGGCAGAGAATTCCATATATTTACAACGCTCTGAGAGAAGAAATTATTCCTCATCTCAGTTTTAAAGCCAAGGAAGTGGCATACAAATTGGCCAGAAATAGCAGCGAACCTGGGGACTGGGAGAAATTTAGAACTCAGCAGAGGAGGACAAAGGGTTTGATTAGGGCAGGGAAAATGGAGTACGAGAAGAAGCTTGCAGGGAACATTAAGGCGGATTGCAAAAGTTTCTATAGATATGTAAAGAGAAAAAGGTTAGTAAAGACAAACGTAGGTCCCCTGCAGTCAGAATCAGGGGAAGTCATAACGGGGAACAAAGAAATGGCAGACCAATTGAACAAGTACTTTGGTTCGGTATTCACTAAGGAGGACACAAACAACCTTCCGGATATAAAAGGGGTCAGAGGGTCCAATAAGGAGGAGGAACTGAGGGAAATCCTTATTAGTCGGGAAATGGTGTTGGGGAAATTGATGGGATTGAAGGCCGATAAATCCCAGGGCCTGATGGACTGCATCCCAGAGTACATAAGGAGGTGGCCTTGGAAATAGCGGATGTATTGACAGTCATTTTCCAACATTCCATAGACTCTGGATCAGTTCCTATGGAGTGGAGGGTAGCCAATGTAACCCCACTTTTTAAAAAAGGAGGGAGAGAGAAGACAGGGAATTATAGACCGGTCAGCCTGACCTCAGTAGTGGGTAAAATGATGGAATCAATTATTAAGGATGTCATAGCAGCGCATTTGGAAAAAGGTGACATGATAGGTCCAAGTCAGCATGGATTTGTGAAAGGGAAATCATGCTTGACAAATCTTCTGGAATTTTTTGAGGATGTTTCCAGTAAAGTGGACAAGGGAGAACCAGTTGATGTGGTATATTTGGACTTTCAGAAGGCTTTCGACAAGGTCCCACACAAGAGATTAATGTGCAAAGTTAAAGCACATGGGATTGGGGGTAGTGTGGTGACGTGGATTGAGAACAGGTTGTCAGAAGGAAGCAAAGAGTAGGAGTAAATGGGTACTTTTCAGAATGGCAGGCAGTGACTAGTGGGGTACCGCAAGGTTCTGTGCTGGGGCCCCAGCTGTTTACATTGTACATTAATGATTTAGACGAGGGGATTAAATGTAGTATCTCCAAATTTGCGGATGACACTAAGTTGGGTGGCAGTGTGAGCTGCGAGGAGGATGCTATGATGCTGCAGAGTGACTTGGATAGGTTAGGTGAGTGGGCAAATGCCTGGCAGATGAAGTATAATGTGGATAAATGTGAGATTATCCACTTTGGTGGTAAAAACAGAGAGACAGACTATTATCTGAATGGTGACAGATTAGGAAAAGGGGAGGTGCAAAGAGACCTGGGTGTCGTGGTACATCAGTCATTGAAGGTTGGCATGCAGGTACAGCAGGCGGTTAAGAAAGCAAATGGTATGTTGGCCTTCATAGCAAGGGGATTTGAGTACAGGGGCAGGGAGGTGTTACTACAGTTGTACAGGGCCTTGGTGAGGCCACACCTGGAGTATTGTGTACAGTTTTGGTCTCCTAACTTGAGGAAGGACATTCTTGCTATTGAGGGAGTGCAGCGAAGATTCACCAGACTGATTCCCGGGATGGTGGGACTGACCTATCAAGAAAGACTGGATCAACTGGGCTTGTATTCACTGGAGTTCAGAAGAATGAGAGGGGACCTCATAGAAACGTTTAAAATTCTGACGGGTTTAGACAGGTTAGATGCAGGAAGAATGTTCCCAATGTTGGGGAAGTCCAGAACCAGGGGTCACAGTCTGAGGATAAGGGGTAAGCCATTTAGGACCGAGATGAGGAGAAACTTCTTCACCCAGAGAGTGGTGAACCTGTGGAATTCTCTACCACAGAAAGTAGTTGAGGCCAATTCACTAAATATATTCAAAAGGGAGTTAGATGAAGTCCTTACTACTAGGGGGATCAAGGGGTATGGCGAGAAAGCAGGAATGGGGTACTGAAGTTGCATGTTCAGCCATGAACTCATTGAATGGCGGTGCAGGCTAGAAGGGCTGAATGGCCTACTCCTGCACCTATTTTCTATGTTTCTATGTTTCTATAAATGGGCGGCCCCTTATTCTACTATGTCTCCTAGTTTTAGTGTCCCCTATGAGTGGAAATATCCTCTCTGCATCCACGTTGCCGAGCCCCCTCACTATCTTATAAGTTTCAATAAGATCACCTCTCATTCTTCCAATGTGTATAGGCCCAACCTACTCAACCTATCCTCATAAATCAACCCCCTCATCTCCGGAATGTGAACCTTCTCTGAACAGCCTCTAATGCAAGTATATCCTTCCTTAAATACAGAGACCAAAACTGTACGCAGTACTCTAGGTGTGGCCTCACCAATACCCTGTACAGTTAAACATAGAAATCTATAGCGCAGAAGGAGGCCATTTCGGCCCATCGTGTCCACGCCGGCTGACAAAGAGCCACACGGCCCTTGGTCAGCAGCCCTGAAGGTTACATATAAACCTATGAACAATGGCGGAAAGGCAAATAGCACCCAGCCCAACCAGTCAACCCCACACAACTGCGACACATACTCCTTACACTGAAACATTCTACTGGAGCCATGTGATCTCCTGGGAGAGGCAAAATCCAGATTAAAAACCCAGGCCAATTTAGGGAGAAAAAAATCTGGGAAAATTCCTCACTGACCCATCCAGGCGATCAAAACTAGTCCAGGAGATCACCCTAGTCGTATTTGATTCCCTGCAGTACTTACCATCATATCTGCACCAGCCAACAAGAGGTAATCCAGTCTAATCCCAATTACCAGCTCTAGGTCCGTAACCCTGCAGGTTACGGCACTTTAAGTGCCCATCCAAACATCTCTTAAAAGTGGTGAGGGTTTCTGCATCCACCACCCTTCCAGGCAGTGAGTTCCAGATCCCCACAACCCTCTGCATAAAGAAGTCCCCCCTCAAATCCCCTCTAAACCTTCCACCAACCACCTTAAAACTATGCCCCCTTGTAATAGATCCCTCCACCAATTGAAATAGGCCCTTACTATCCACTATGTCCAGGCCCCTCAATATTTTGCACACTTCAATGAGGTCTCCTCTCAACCTCCTCTGTTCCAATGAGAACAAACCCCAGCCTATCCAATCTGTCCTCATAACTAAGATTCTGCATTCCAGGCAGCATCCTAGTAAATCTCCTTTGCACCCTCTCTCACGTCCTTCCTATAATACAGCCACCAGAACTACACGCAGTACTCCAGCTGTGGCCTAACCAAAGTATCCCTGCTCTTATATTCTATGCTTCAGCCAATAAAGGTAAGCATTCCATATGCCTTCTAAACCACCTTATCCACCTGGTCTGCAACTTTCAAGGATCTGTGGACAAACACTCCAGGGTCCCTTTGTTCATCTACACTATTAAGTGGCCTACCACTTAATGTGTATACCCTTTCCTTATTAGCTCTCCCAAAGTGCATTACCTCACACTTCTCTGAATTAAATTCCATTTGCCACTGCTCTGCCCACCTGACCAATAGATTGATATTCTCCTGCAGCCCATGACTTTTCTCTTCATTATTAACCACACAGCCAATTTTAGTGTTGTCTGCAAACTTCTTAATCATACTCCCTATATTCAAATCTAAATCGTTAATATATACCACAAAAAGCAAGGGACCCAGTACTGAGCCCTGCGGAACCCCACTGGAAACATCCTTCCAGTTACAAAAACATCCATCAATCATTACCCTTTGCTTCCTACCTCTAAGCCAATTTTGGATCCAACTTGCCACTTTGCCCTGGATCCCATGGGCTTCATGACCAGTCTACCATGTGGGACCTTATCAAAAGCTTTGCTAAAGTCCATATACACTACATCGTACGCACTACATTGACCCTCTTGATTGAATTTTTTGAGGAGGCAATCAGGTTAGTCAAACAAAATCTTCCCTTAACAAATCCATACTGACTGTCCCTAATTAATCCTTGCCTTTCCAAATGCAGATTTATCCTGTCTTTCAGGATTTTTTCAAATAATTTTCCCACCACTGAGGTTAGGCTGACAGGTCTGTAATTACTCGGCCTATCCCTTTCTCCCTTCTTAAACAAGGGTACTACATTAGTAGTCCTCCAATCCTCCGGCACCATGTCCCGATCCAAAGAGCACTGGAAAATGATGGTCAAGGCCTCTGCTATTTCCTCTTTTACTTCGCTCAACAGCCTGGGATGCATTTCATCCAGGCCCGGGGACTTATCTACTTTCAAAGTTCCTAAACCCCTTAATGCTTCCTCTCTCACTATATTTATTTCATCCAGAATATCACACTCCTCCTCGATAGCAGTATCTGCATTGCCCCTTTCCTTTGTGAAAACAGATGCAAAGTATTCGTTAAGAACCTTACCAACATCTTCCGCCTCCACACAAAGATTACTCTTATGGTCTCTAATAGGCCCTACCCTTTCTTTAGTTACCCTCTTAATCTTAATATATTTATGGAACATCTTAGGGTTTTCCTTAATTTTACTGGCCAATAATTTTTCATGCTCTCTCTTAGCATTCCTAATATCCTTTTTAATTTTGCCTCTTAATTTTCTATATTCCTCTAAAGATTCTATAGTATTTAGCCGTTGGTATATGGCATAAGCGTCCTTTTTTTCTTGCATTAAAGCATATACCATTTAGCACCTCCTTGCTTACTACTTACTAAACCTTGTTTCCTCTGTCTTACAGATTCGCATTCTAGATTCTTGCTATCCAATTTCTGCTTTACTTCCGTCCCTTTTGAATTTGTTCTCAGGTTCCCATCCCCCTGCCAAGCTAGTTTAAACTCTCCCCACTAGCAAAACTCCCCGCGAGGATATCGATCCCGGCGCTGTTGAGGTGCAACCCGTCTGGTTTGTACAGGTCCCATCTCCCCCAGAAGCGGTCCCAATGCCTCAAGAATTTAAAGCCCTCCCTCATGCACCAACTCTCCAGCCACGTGTTCATCCTCTCTATCCTTCAGGTGTAGCAGGACTCCTCTGCTTTTATAATCTATCCCCCTTGCAATAAAGGCCAACATTCCATTTGCCTTCCTGATTCCTTGATGTATCTGCATACTAACGTTTTGTGTTTCATGCACAAGGACCCCCAGATCTCTCTGTACTGAAGCACTTTGCAATTTTTCTCCATTTAAACTATAATTTCTCAATTTCTCTCCTCCCCTCACTCCCCTCCAACCTAACTCCCTCTGTACTTGCAGCACTCCACTCGCTCAGATCCAACCCCAACTTTGTCAATAAACCTGCTGACAAGTGTGGTGCTGTTGTTGTTTGGCCAACCGACCTCTATCTTGCAGAGGTTGATCGGCAACTCTCTGACAGCTCCTCCCCATGAACCATGACCCCACTACTGAACATCAAGCCACCATTTCCCAGACCGTCATGGACCTCATCTCCTCTGGAGAGCTTCCCTTTCCTCTGGAGAGCTTCCCTTTACAGCCACCAACCTCATAGTTCCCTAACCCCACACAGCCCGCTTCTACCTCCTTCCCAAGATCCACAAACAGGACTGCCCCGGTAGACCCCCCCATCATTTCAGCCTGTTCTTGCCCCACAGAACTTATTTCTCAACTCTGTTTTTTCTCCCCTTGTCCACTCTCTTCCAACCTACATCCGCTGACACCCTCTGCCACTTTAACAGTTTCCTGGCCCCAACCGTCTCCTTTTCACGCTGGACGTGAATCCCTCTACACTTCCACCCCCCACCAGGATAGCCTGAGGGTGCTCCGTTTCTTTTCGAGCAGAGGCCCGTCCACCACCACGCTCCTCCGCCTGGCTGAATTTGTTCTCACATTGAACAACTTCCCCTTTAACTCCATTCACTTTCTCCAAATTAAAGGTGTCGCTATGGGAACCCGCATGGGTGCTCGCTATGCCTGCCTTTTTGTGGGATATGTGGAACATTCTTTATTTCAGTCCTACTCGGGTCCCCTTCCTCACCTCCTTTTCCGATACATTGATGACTGTATCGGTGCCGTTTCCTGCTCTCGCCCTGAACTAGAAAAGTTCATTCACGTTGCATCCAATTTCCACCCTTCCCTCACCTTCACATGGTCCATCTCCGACTCTTCCCTTCCCTTCCTGGGAATAGACTATTGACAAACATTCACTATAAGCCCACTGACTCCCACCGCTACCTGGACTACATTTCCTGCCACCCTGCTTCCTGTAAGGACTCCATTCCATTCTCCCAGTTTCTCCGTTGCATCTGTTCTGATGATGCCACCTTCCAACTGGTGCCTCTGACATGTCTTCCTTTTTCCTCAACCGAGGTTTCCCCTCCGCTTGGTTAACATGGCCCTCGACCGTGTCCATTCTATTTCCCACACCTCTGCTCTCACCCCTTCCCCTCCCTCTCAGAACCACGGCAGGGTTTCCCTTGTCCTCACCTTTCACCCCAATCACATCTCCCTTCCCCGCTCAGCATTCCGAAGGGACTGCTCCCTCCGCGACACGCTGGTCCATTCCACAGTCATCCTCAGCACCCCCTCCCCTTCCCACAGCACATTTCCGTGCAAGCGCAGGAGATGCAACACCTGCCTTTTACCTCCTCCCTTCCCACTGTCCAGGGCCCCAAACACTCCTTCCAGATGAAACAGCGATTTACTTGTACTTCTTTCAATTTAGTATACTGTATTCGCTGCTCACAATGTGGTCTTGTCTACATTGGGGAGACCGAACACAGATTGGGTGACCGCTTTGCGGAGCACCTCCATTCAGTCTGCAAACGTGACCCCGAGCTTCCGTTCGCCTGTCACTTTAATTCTCCGCTCTACTCCCACTCTGACCTCTATGTCTTCGGCCTCCTACAGAGTTCCAATGAAGCTCAATGCAAGCTCAAGGAACCATTGTGTATGGAGAAAGAGTCAGACTGAACACTGTGAGCTCAAAGTAAAGTGTGACCTTAGTCTTTTATTGCAGGTCTCCAGAGTGCCTCTCCAACCTGTGAGGCCTCCTTAAATATCTGTGCTCCTAAGGGATTATGGGCTCCCTTGGGACTCCAGGGGTTGAGCCCTCTGGTGTCTGTACAGTGTAAAAACAAGTTTATATATATATAACAACACTCCCCCCCCCCCCAAAAGTCAATAGTGTAACTATTTACAATGTGAGTTGATCTGGGGCCCTTCTTGCCCTGGTTGATCGTCTCGGTGTGAAAGCTGGTATTGTTGAATCATTTGTTGAGCCCTCACTGGGCTGCTGTGCAGCTGGCCTTGCTGGGCTGTCTGGTATATTGGGTCCTGCTGGGCTGCTGTGGATGATGGGTTCTGCTTCATGGTCAACCATGGTTGCCACTGGTGTGTGTGTTGGGGGATCAAAAAAGGTAGGGTCCGTGAATCTGAGTTTGATTTGGTTCAAGTGTTTCCTGTGAATGAGTCCATTTGAAGGTTTGACCCAAAACACCCTGCTCCCCTCTTTGGCCACGACAGTGCCGGGAAGTCTCTTGGGACCTTGTCCATAATTTAATGCAAATACAGGATCATTGATTTCAATCTCGCGTGACACATTTACGCTATCATGTTATGCACTTTGTTGAAGCCGCCTGCTCTCTACCTGTTCATGTAGATCAGGGTGAACTAACGAGAGCATTGTCTTAAGTGCTCTTTTCATGAGCAGTTCAGCAGGTGGGATCCAAGTGAGCGAGTGAGGTCTCGTGCGGTAGCTAAGCAGGACTCGGGATAGGCGAGTCTGCAGTGAGCCTTCAGTTACCCTCTTCAAGCCTTGCTAGATGGTTTGCACTGTTCTCTCTGCCTGACCATTGGACACTGGTTTAAACAGGGCAGATGTGACATGTTTGATCCCATTACGGGTCATAAATTCTTTGAACTCAGCACTGGTAAAACATGGCCCGTTGTCGCTCACCAGGACATCGGGTAGGCTGTGTGTGGCAAACATGGCCCGCAGGCTTTCAGTAGTGGCAGTGGACGTGCTAGCTGACATTATTTCACATTCAATCCACTTGGAATACGCATCTACAACCACAAGGAACATTTTACCCAAGAACGGGCCTGCATAGTCGTTTTGTACCCTAGACCACGGTTTGGAGTGCCAAGATCATAAACTTAGCGGCGCCTCCCTAGGTACATTGCTTAACTGCGAGCATGTATTAGATCTGTGAACGCAGGACTCTAAGTCCGCATCGATACTGGGCCACCACACATGGGATCTGGCTATCATTTTCATCATTACGATGCCAGGGTGGGTACTGTGGAGATCATTGATGAAGGTGTCTCTGCCCTTCTTGGGGACCACTACTCGATTGCCCCACAGAAGGCAGTCTGCCTGTATAGACATTTCATCTTTACGCCGCTGGAACGGCTTTATCTCTTCCTGCATTTCCACTGGGACACTGGACCAGCTCCCGTGAAGCACACAGTTTTTGACGAGGAATAATAAGGGGTCCTGGCTCGTCCAAGTTTTGATCTGCCGGGCAGTGACGGGTGATTGCTCACTCTCAAATGCTTCCACAACCTAGGCTAAATCTGCGGGCTGCGCCATTTCCACCCCAGTGGTGGGCAATGGCAGCCTACTGAGAGCGTCGGTGCAGTTTGTAATCGCCACAGATTCTGATGGTGCCGTCTCCCTTGTGGACAGGAACGATCATGCCGGCCCAGTCATTGAACTCAATCGGTGAAATGATGCCCTCTCGTTGCAGCTGATTTAGCTCAATCTCTACCCTGTCTCTCATCATGTATTGTACTGCTCTCACCTTGTAATGGATGGGTCGTGCCCGCGGAATTAGATGGATCTGCACTTTTGCTCCTTGGAATTTCCCAATGCCTGGTTCGAACAGCGAAGGGAACTTGTTTAATACCTGGGCATACGAAGTGTCGTCAGAGGGCAATAGCGCTCGGATGTTGTCCCAGTTCCAGCGTATCTTTCCCAGCCAGCTCCTGCCAAGCAGCGTGGGACCGTCGCCCGGTACCACCCAGAGTGGTAGCTTGTGCACCGCTCCATTGCAGGAGACCTTTACAGTAGCACTGCCAATTATGGGAATCAATTCTTTCGTGTCGGTTCTTAGTTTCATACAAATTGGAGTTAAGACTGGCCTTGAGGCCTTGTTGCATCACTGTCTTTTGAAAGTCTTTTTGCCCATGATGGACTGGCTTGTGCCTGTGTCCAGCTCCATTGACACTGGGAGTCCATTTAGTTCAACATTCAGCATTATCGGGGGACAATTCATGGTGAATGTGTGCACCCCATGTACCTCTGCCTCTTCCGTCTGAGGCTCTGCTTCATCGTGATCCTCCGTGGATCTGTCCTCCTCTGCAACATGGTGGTTTGCAGGTTTAGCAGGATTAGCAGCTCGCCTGCACATACGTTGGAGGTGTCCCATTGTTCCACAGCCCTTGCAAACATACCCTTTGAATCGGCATGAATGGAAACGACGATCACCCCCGCAGCTCAAGTTGTGCTTGAGCCTCCTCGATGTACCGAGTGGAGTCAGGACCCAGTGCCATTTTTAGTGACTCGACGGCATTGGCCGCAAGCAGGACGTCGGCCCAGGATAGGTGCCGTGCCAGCTCTCCTGGTGCCATCCAACCCACTCCTCCGCCATCCAGTAGGTCCCTGAGCCTGGTCACCTTGCCAAGCAAAGCCCTCTCGTCCGTCTGCCATCTAAAACTGCGGTTGTGGAGGTACGGATTTCAACAGCTCTGTAACTGTCATATCTTCGGAGAGCGCACAACACACAACGTGTAAGATGGCTGCAGGTTTCGGAATCTTCTGACCTGCTGGTCAAGTGAACTGCTCTTTATTAAACAGCACTAGCTGCAGTAACACAGGCATCCACAGCGTGGAGCTACAGACATTACACTTCTCCCTTCTTAATGAAGAGTTATTATAACAAACAATCATCATACCATCATCATCATTGGCGGTCCCTCGAACGAGGATGACTTACTTCCAGGGAGTTCACAGATGTCTCAATGAAGGACCCGATGTTCCAGTCCTGAACTCCAGTTGAGGGGGTGGAAGATGCCCGTGCGTGAATTTGTTTAACGTGTGGTGACTGTCATGTATTTAACTGTCATTGTAATCCATGTGTAAACTGACCTAAGTTGTACACTGTGAGAACATTGACCACTAGGTGGTGAACTTGTGGGAGACACTCCTAACCTGGACTTTCAGGTATAAAAGGGGAAGCTCCACCCACCTTCATCACTTCAGTGCTGGGAAATTAAAGGTTACTGGTCACAGAGTGACCTTCTCTCAAGTATGGGCCTCGTGTGCATTTGTACTGTATAGTAAGGACATATCATTGGCGACGAGAAACTGGGATTTAAACCACACGAGCATGGCCACTAGCAGCACAGATGAGAGGTACTGTGTTGGTGATAATTGAGACGATTTTATTGAGAGACCACAGCAAAGTTTCGTCACTAAGGAATGGCTGTGACAGGATTCGGCCGACAAACGCAGGGCTCATCTACTGACGGTTTGTGGATTCAGGATGTACTCCCTGATGAAGGACCTTCTAGCACCAGAGAAGCCAGTGGACAAGACTTTTGAAGAGCTCAGTAAGTTGATCGGGGAACACTTTAAACCGGCGAGCAGCATGCGCATGGCGAGACACCGGTTTTATACGCACCGGCGGCGAGAAGGGCAAAGCGTTTCAGACTTCATGGCAGATCTCCGGCGACTGGTGAGCCTATGTAAGTTCCCAGATGCATGCAGAGCGGAGATGCTGCGAGACTTTTTTATTGAGGGCATCAGGCACGCTGGGGTTTTCAGGAAACTGATCGAGACCAAAGACTTGATCCTGGAAACAGCAGCTTTGATGGCCCAGACATTTATCTCAGGGGACGAAGAGACCAGAATGATGTTTGACAAAAATCTTGGTTTAACTGCAACAGATGGACAGGGAATCAACATTGTTAACGCAGTTCCCCAGGCAGACAGTGGCAATCGGACATGCCCAAGCATGTAGTGAAATCCAAAGGGGGAATTCAACAGAGACAATGGCTAGTTGAACGGCGATTCATGCCATCGCAAGGGACAATGCGGCCAGTACTGGAGCCATCAACACCTGTTAATGGTGTGTTTAAGAACAGTTACAGAGACAGTCAGAGACGATCAACTGGTAATGGGCCTTTTGTTTCCAACAACGGCTCATGTTGGAGGTGTGGAGGCAAACACCCAGCCAGAGCTTGCAGGTATCAGCAATATACCTGCAGAAACTGCAACGTCAGTGGTCACTTGGCGCATATGTGCAGGAAGCCTGCGGCCAGGTTGATGTACGAGGAGGACGGGCCCGATGTAAGCCCTACGAGGCCAAATGGACACTGGGGGAAATCGCTGGAAGCTGAAGTTCAGTGAGTTCATGTGGAGCACGTATATAGTTCATACACCAGGACGCCACCGATAATGATGAAAGTGCTCAATAGCATCCCAGTATCAATGGAGTTAGACACGGGGGCCAACCAGTCCCTGATGAGTATCAAACAGTTCGACAAGTTGTGGGCGTCCAAGGCCAGGAGGCCGAAATTATTGCCAATTGATGCACAGCTACGGACATACACAAAGGAGATCATTCCGGTGCTAGGCAGCGCCACAGTAGTCGTGACCCACAAAGATTCGGAGAACAGGTTGCTACTCTGGATTGTTCTGGGGGATGGTCCCACACTGCTGGGGAGGAGTTGGCTGGCTGTCATGAACTAGAAATGGGGCGATGTCAATGTAATTTCTTCTGTGGAGTGAATATCATGCTCACAGGTCCTGGACAAATTTGACTCACTATTTCAGCCCGGCATTGGCACTTTCATGGGGACCAAGGCAGTGATTCACATAAACCTGGACGCCAGGCCAGTACACAACAAGGCCAGAGCGGTGCCGTACATGATTCGGGAAAAGATAGAAGGCGAATTGGACCACCTGCTGAGGGAAGGCATCATCTCGCCAGTCGAATTCAGTGACTGGGGAACCCGATTGTGCCGGTGCTCAAGGCGGATGGGTCGGTCAGGATATGTGGTGATTACAAGGCCACCATCAATCGGGTGTCACTCCAAGATCAGTACCCGCTACCGAGAGTGGAGGACCTCTTCGCGACGCTATCCGGTGGCAAACTTTTTTCAAAATTGGACCTAACCTCAGCTTATATGACCCCGGAGCTGGCGAGTGAGTTGAAGAAGCTGACCACCATCATGACACACAAGGGGTTGTTTGAGTACAACAGATGTCCGTTTGGGATTCGCTCGGCCGCCGCGATCTTTCAACGCAATATGGAAAGCCTACTCAAGTCGATTCCAAGGACGGTGGTTTTTCAAGACGACATCCTCATCACGGGTTGTGATACATAAGAACATAAGAATTAGGAACAAGAGTAGGCCATCTAGCCCCTCGAGCCTGCTCCGCCATTCAACAAGATCATGGCTGATCTGGCCGTGGACTCAGCTCCACTTACCCGCCCGCTCCCCGTAACCCTTAATTCCCTTATTGGTTAAAAATCTAACGATCTGTGATTTGAATACATTCAATAAGCTAGCCTCAACTGCTTCCTTGGGCAGGGAATTCCACAGATTCACAACCCTCTGGGAGAAGAAGTTCCTTCTCAACTCAGTTTTAAATTGGCTCCCCGTATTTTGAGGCTGTGCCCCCTAGTTCTAGTCTCCCCGACCAGTGGAAACAACCTCTCTGCCTCTATCTTGTCTATCCCTTTCATTATTTTAAATGTTTCTATAAGATCACCCCTCATCCTTCTGAACTCCAACGAGTAAAGACCCAGTCTACTCAATCTATCATCATAAGGTAACTCCCTCATCTCTGGAATCAGCCTAGTGAATCGTCTCTGTACCCCCGCCAAAGCTAATATATCCTTCCTTAAGTAAGGTGACCAAAACTGCACGCAGTACTCCAGGTGCGGCCTCACCAATACCCTGTACAGTTACAGCAGGACCTCCCTGCTTTTGTATTCCATCCCTCTTACAATGAAGGCCAACATTCCATTTGCCTTCCTGATTACCTGCTGCACCTGCAAACTAACCTTTTGGGATTCATGCACAAGGACCCCCAGGTCCCTCTGCACCACAGCATGTTGTAATTTCTTCCCATTCAAATAATATTCCCTTTTACTGTTTTTTTTCCAAGGTGGATGACCTCACATTTTCAGAAATTGTATTCCATCTGCCAAATCTTAGCCCATTCGCTTAACCTATCTAAATCTCTTTGCAGCCTCTCTGTGTCCTCTACACAACCCGCTTTCCAACTAATCTTTGTGTATTCTGCAAATTTTGTTACACTACACTCTGTCCCCTCTTCCAGGTCATCTACGTATATTGCAAACAGTTGTGGTCCCAGCACCGATCCCTGTGACACACCACTAACCACCGATTTCCAATCCGAAAAGGATCCATTTATCCCGACTCTCTGCTTTCTGTTCGCCAGCCAATTCTCTATCCATGCTAATACATTTCCTCTGACTCCGCGTACCTTTATCTTCTGCAGTTACCTTTTGTGTGGCACCTTATCGAATGCCTTTTGAAAATCTAAATACACCACATCCATCGGTACACCTCTATCCACCATGCTCGTTATATCCTCAAAGAATTCCAGTAAATTAGTTAAACGTGATTTCCCTTTCATGAATCCATGTTGTGTCTGCTTGATTGCACTATTCCTATCTCGATGTCCCGCTATTTCTTCCTTAATGATAGCTTCAAGCATTTTCCCCACTACAGATGTTAAACTAACCGGCCTATAGGGGCCTTTTGTCTGCCCCCTTTTTTAAACAGAGGCATTACATTAGCTGCTTTCCAATCGCTGGTACCTCCCCAGAATCCAGAAAATTTTGGTAGATGATAACGAATGCATCTGCTATAACTTCCGCCATCTCTTTTAATACCCTGGGATGCATTTCATCAGGACCAGGGGACTTGTCTACCTTGAGAACCATTAGCCGATCCAGCACTACCCCCCCCCCCCCCCCCCAGTGATAGTGACTATCTCAAGGTCCTCCCTTCCCACATTCCTGTGACCAGCAATTTTTGGCATGGTTTTTGTGTCTTCCACTGTGAAGACCGAAGCAAAATAATTGTTTAAGGTCTCAGCCATTTCCACATTTCCCATTATTAAATCCCCCTTCTCATCTTCTAAGGGACCAACATTTACTTTAGTCACTATTTTCCGTTTTATATATCTGTAAAAGCTTTTACTATCTGTTTTTATGTTTTGCGCAAGTTTACTTTCGTAATCTATCTTTCCTTTCTTTATTGCTTTCTTAGTCATTCTTTGCTGTCGTTTAAAATTTTCCCAATCTTCTAGTTTCCCACTAACCTTGGCCACCTTATACGCATTGGTTTTTAATTTGATACTCTCCTTTATTTCCTTGGTTATCCACGGCT
Source organism: Pristiophorus japonicus (assembly GCF_044704955.1). Lineage (NCBI taxonomy): Eukaryota > Metazoa > Chordata > Chondrichthyes > Pristiophoridae > Pristiophorus > Pristiophorus japonicus. The sequence continues at coordinate 307,623,771 of NC_091979.1, forward strand.
GGTTATCCCTTCTCTTACCGCCCTTCTTTTTCACTGGAATATATTTTTGTTGAGCACAATGAAAGAGCTCCTTAAAAGTCCTCCACTGTTCCTCAATTGTGCCACTGTTTAGTCTGTGTTTCCAGTCTACTTTAGCCAACTCTGCCCTCATCCCACTTTAAGCATAGTACGCTTATTTGAGACACTACTTCCTCACCCTGAAAACTGCGCCGATACTGAAGAAAACCTCCGCAACCTGGAGGAGGTGCTACGCAGACTGGACCGGGTAGGTCTGCGACTGAAAAAGGTGAAGTGCGTCTTCCTAGCTCCAGCAATAGAATTCCTGGGGATGAGGGTAGCAGCAGACGGGATCAGACCTACTGCATCGAAAACAGAAGCGATCCAGAGAGCACCCAAAACCCATAACACGACGGAGCTGCGTTCGTTCCTGGAGCTCCTGAACTATTTTGGTAACTTTCTTCCCAAATTGAGCACGCTGTTAGAGCCGCTACACGGGCTCCTACGCAAACGTCGCGAATGGATCAGGGGGGACAGCTAGGAAAGGCTTTTGATAGAGCATGAAATTTGTTATGCTCCAACAATCTGTTAAAGCTATATGACCCATGTAAGAAACTTGTTCTAATGTGCGATGCGTCGTCCTATGGGGTCGGGTGTGTGTTGCAGCATATTAATGCCAAGGGTCAGTTACAGCCGGTAGCTTATGCCTCCAGAAGTCTGTCCCAGGCAGAAAGGGGCTACGGGATGGTAGAAAAGGAAGCGCTTGCGAGTGTATATGCTGTAAAAAAAATGCATCAGTACCTGTTTGGCAGGAAATTTGAGCTGGAGACAGATCACAAACCCCTAACGTCCCTTTTGGCTGACAACAAGGCCATAAATGCAAACACATTGGCCCGCATACAGAGGTGGGCACTCACGTTAGCCGCCTATGACTACACAATTCGGCACAGACCGGGCACTGAAAACTGCGCCGATGCATTCAGCAGGCTCCCACTAGCCTCCACCGAGGGGGCAACCGAGCATGCTGCTGAGATGGTCATGGCTGTGGAAGCTTTCGAAAGCGAAGGCTCACCCGTACAGCCCGTCAGATCAAAGTCTGGACAATTAGAGACCCGCTACTGTCTTTAGTCAAGAAATGTGTCCTGAATGGGGACTGGGCAGCTACGTATGGGGCATGCCCTGAGGAATTCAAACCATTTCACAGGCGCAAGGATGAACTCTTGATTCAGGCCGATTGGCCACTATGGGGAAACCGAGGTGTCATGCACCAGATGGGCAGAGAGATGTTCATCAGAGAATTCCACAATGAGCACCCGGGCATTGTCATGATGAAGGCAATTGCCAGGTCACACGTTTGGTGGCCAGGGATAGATGCAGACCTGGAACTTTGTGTTCGCAGGTACAACACGTGCGCTCAGCTGGGAAATGCGCCCAGGGAAGCCCCCCCTTAGCCCCTGGTCCTGGCCCGCCAAACCATGGTCACGCATCCATGTGGACTATGCAGGTCCTTTCATGGGAAAAATGTTTTTGGTTGTAGTAGACGCCTACTCCAAATGGATCGAGTGTGTCATTCTCAATTCAAGCACATCCTCTGCCACGGTAGAAAGTCTACATGCAATGTTCGCCGCCCATGGTCTACCTGACGTCTTGGTCAGTGACAATGCTTTACAAGCATTGAATTCCTGGACTTCATGGCAGGAAATGGTATCAACCAGGTCAGAACGGCACCGTTCAAGCCTGCCTCAAACAGCCAGGTGGAACGAGCAGTGCAGATAATCAAACAGGGGATGCTCAGAATCCAAGAGGGTTCCCTACAAAGCTGCTTATCACGCCTCCTGTTGGCCAATAGATCCCAACCACACTCGCTCACAGGGGTCCCACCCGTAGAGCTGCTCATGAAAAGGACGCTCAAAACCCGGTTATCCATGAAAGAAATTGTTGAGAGCAGGCGCCAATCACAATGTGACTACCACGAAGGGAATGCGAGGGCGCGATGTATTGATGTCAATGACGCTGTCATGGTTCTCAACTACACTGCAGGACCTAAATGGCTCCCAGGCACTGTGATTGCCAAAGAGGGGAATAGGATTCTGGTAGTTAAACTTACCAATGGACAAATCTGCCGCAAACACGTGGATCAAACAAAAAGGAGGTTCAGCAACCCCTTAGAAGGAGCAGAGGAAGAACACGATATAGAGTTCACTCCACCACAGGTGACCGAACATCAGAACCAAGTGGAGGAGAGCCCAGTCACGGTGGGCAGTCCGGACAGGCCTGAGGCACCGCAAACAGCAGACACTCAGGTCAGCACCCAACAACCGGAGCCCCAACTCAGGCGCTCTACAAGGGATCGTAAACCACCAGAGAGACTCAACCTGTGATCCCAATAAGACTTTAGGGGGGAGGTGATGTCATGTATTTAACTGTCATTGAACCCATGTATAAACTGACCTAAGTTGTACACTGTGAGAACATTGACCACTAGGTGGTGAACTTGTGGGAGACACTCCTAACCTGGACTTTCAGGTATAAAAGGGGAAGCTCCACCCACCTTCATCACTTCAGTGCTGGGAATTAAAGATTACTGGTCACAGAGTGACCTTCTCTCAAGTATGGGCCTCGTGTACATTTGTACTGTATAGTAAGGACATATCAGTGAACGTTGCACATCAGCCACCACACGGGCTTGACAGAGCTAGGCCTTTATCCAGTGGCAAGGATTAACCAGGATGACTGGAGACCTGCTCTTCTGCTCGGACCTAGTGCACACACATATCACAGTGTGGGAAAGTCCATACTGCCCCGGGCCCTCGGCTCTTCTGGGCCCCGTACCCTCATTCGCTGCACCTTTGTCCATGATGTTCCAGGGCCCAGTGCTCCAGCTCTATTTATAGCCCTGCTCTGCGGTGGTGTTCTCACACAGGTCGGGGCGGGCCACGATGTACATACATAATACATACATCATACATAACTTGCATGGTTATACATGACAAAGGATATGGCCTTATTTTGCCATATTTACAAATCAAGCTTTCTATTTCGAAGAGGATACCTTCACTTTCGAACAGAAACTTCCAAACATGGTGTCGAATTTAAACTCATTCGGGGCTGATCCTGAGGAAAGTTTTCCTCCATGGAATTTCCTTGATTTTCATTTGAACTCACTCTCACTTCAGACTGTTTGTTTTCCTGACTCGGGCTCAGACTCAGACTGGTGTATCAAAACTATCTGATGAGTCAGAAATAATTGAATCATTCCCACCTTCAACTACTTCCATGTCTGTGGGTAAAATATGATCAATGTGAACAAACCTAACCTGTCCATGATCAAACATCTTGACCAAATATCTTCACCACTCTTCCTGGTAACCACTTTAACCATTTATGGTAATGGTTCTTCACTCTCACCTTCTGATTTAATTTCACATTTCTTTCTTTTACTCTACCTCTATCATGATTCTCTTTTTGTCTTAATTGTGTCTCTTCTACGGACTGTGCCAAGTTTGGTTTTAACAACAAGAATCTGGTTCATGGCTGTCGTTTAAGAAACAACTCTGCTGGTATTCTACCAGTTGTTGTGCGAGGAGAATTACAATACATTATTAGAAAATTAGCCAATTTGTGGTCCAATGACAACTGTCGTTTCTTTGGATTTGGATCTAACATTTGTTTGATGAGGGCACGCTTTACAATTTGTACAGTGCGCTCTGCTGCACCATTTGAAGCAGGCTGGTACGGTGGAACCTTGGTATGTTTCACACCATTTTTGATCGTGAACTGTGCAAATTCTTCTGAACGAAATTATGGTCCATTATCCGAAACAATTTCTTCTGGGAGGCCAAATTAAGAAAGTAATTTTCGCAAAGTCTCGCATGTTTTACTTGTTGTTATTTTCCACATTGGAAACACCTCGACCCACTTCAGATGGCTATCAATCACAATGAACAATTGTTGTCCTTCTAGCTCAGCAAAATTGATATGTAGCCTTTGCCACACCCTGGGAGGCCATTTCCATGGCTGTGATGGTACTGGTGGTGGTTGCTTGCTTCCTGATTGACATGTCGTACATTGACTCATGATGTATTCTATATCTCTATCTAGATCTGGCCACCATAAGTAACTGCGTTCAAAAACTCTTGGTCAAGCACATTCCCAGGCGTTGGTCGTGGAGGTCTCCTAATAAGTTGAATCTGAATTTATTTGATATAACCACTCTTGCATCCCACATGATACAATCTTTATCAACTGATAATTCATTCCTACGAATGAAGAATGGATGAATATCTTTGTCTGTTACCTGGTTTGGCCATCTGTTTGCAATATAATCATACACCTTTGACATAACTGAGTCATGTTTGGTTGCCCTCCCAATTTCTTCAGCTGTGACTGGCAGTTCATCAACGTATGAAAAATAGAACACTTCTTCACTATCGGGTGTAACTTGTGATGGGGAAGGCAATCTAGACATAGCATCAACATTACTGTGATGAGCTGATCGTCTGCATTCAATATCATATGTATATGTTGACAAAATTGAAGCCCATCTCTACATTCAGACTGCAGCTAATGTTGGAACTGGGGACTTTGGATGGAGGATTGCTGTCAGGGGCTTATGGTCCGCAACGAGAGCAAACTTACGACCATACAAGTATTTGTGGAACTTCTTGACCCCAAAAATGAATGCCAAAGCTTCCCTTTCGATTTGCGCATAATTACGCTCACTGGCACTGAGAGTGCGTGAAGCAAAAGCAATTGGTCTCTCCTCCCCACTACATAATACATGAAAGATTACTGCCCCAACTCCATACGGAGAGGTGTCACATGCTAGCTTGATCTCCTGAGATATGTCATAGTGAACTAACATGGTGCTCTCGACCAATTTGCTTTTGAATGCTGTATCGCATTCACTTTTGACCACTTCCAATGGACCTGTTTTTTCAATCGGTCATTCAGTACATGTAATACTGTAGCCAAATTTGGTAGGAACTTCCCATAATAGTTCAAAAGACCCAAAAATGATCGAACTTCAGTGACATTCTTGGGAGTGGGTGCATTTATAATTGCATCCAGTTTTTCCTTGGTTGGATGTAAACCATCTTTGTCTACTCTGTGCCCTAAGTACTCCACTGAGTTTTAAAATAATTCACACTTGCGAGCAGTCACTCGTACTCTGTGCCGTTTGAGGACTTCATTCAATATGTTATTATGAATTTGCCTATTTGGTGCTGAAATGAGTATGTCATCTAAATAACTTACTATCCCTTCAATACCTTGCAAAATCTGGTTCATTACCCCTTGGAATATAGCAGGGGTGGAAGACACTCCAAATGATAGCCTATTAAATTGATATAGGCCTAGATGAGTATTTATAGTCAAGCATGACTTGGACTCCTCATCTAGTTCAAGCTGTAAGTAGGCATTCGTAAGATCCAACTTTGAGAAAATCTGACCCCCTGTCAGTGTTGTGAACAAATCTTCTGTATTCGGCAATGTATTAGGGACATTACCCTCGAGAACCTGGTTTACGGTTACTTTATAATCACCACACAATCTTACCTTACCATCAGACTTAGGTACAACAACAATGGGTGTAGCCCAATTACATCGATATATCTTACAAATAATGTTCTCAGTCTCTAGTCTTTTGAGTTCTTGCTCAACTTTCTCCTTGAGTGCATATGGTATGGAATGTGGCTTGCAGTAAACCGATCTAGCTTCCTTCTGTACCCTGACGCTCGCCTTGAAGCCTTGGATCGGACTGCCCGTTTCGCAGAACACATTCGGATACTTCTTGATGACATCATCCTTTGACGCAAATCTCGTTTCAACACAAAAAATCTCACTCCAATCCAGCTTCAGTGATTCCAACCAATTTCTTCCGAGTAAGGCAGTCTTGTCTTCTGCGATTACAATTAGAGGCAAGCTCTGAACTTGATCCTTGTTTTTCACCGGTACGGTGATACGACCTACCACTGGAATGTTCTCTCCCGAGTAGCCTCGCAGCTCTCTCTTGGATTTCTCCAGTGGGAAATCCCGCAATTTGTCGCCGTGTAGCGACTCCGGTACTACACTCATGGATGGACCAGTGTCGATTTCCCTGGGTATCTTGAATTCTGCAACATCTATGTGGATTATGATATGTTTCGAATCGCCGTCCGTTAACCTCGTGCTCCTGATGACGTTTAACTCTAACATCTCCTCGTCCTGTTGTTGTTCTTCCATGCTATGTAGTCTCTGGGGATTTCTACTTATAGCTTTGAAAGCTGGTTTACCCTTTAGTCGGCATGCCTTCGCAATATGCCCAGTTTTCCTGCAGAAGAAACACTCTGCCTTCACATATGGACAACTTTGAGCAATGTGTTGTCTCAGGCACCGATAGCAGGACGTCAATGCTCTGTTCCCATTTCCAGTTTCTGAGACTTTGGGACCCCACCGCCTTTTACTTTGAACCTGCAGACGATTCACCTCGGTTGTCCGATGACTGAAATTAGTATGAAATTCTTAGGAATATTGGTCGGCCATGCTCATCAACCTAGCTGTCTGACAAGCTAAATCAAAAGTCAAGTTAGGCATCGTCAATAACTTTCTTCTGATCGTATCATTTTTCATCCCACAAACAAAGCGGTCTCACAATGCTCGGTTCTGAAAGTCTCCGAAATTACAGTGAATAGATAGCTTTTTTAACGCTACAATATATTCACTGATATTTTCTTCGGTCTTCTGATTTCGTATTCCGAAACAATAACGTTCAGCAATTTCTAACGCAACGGGGCTGTAATGTTGTTCTAATTTAGTTAGAATCTGTTTCAGCGTTGTATCCTTTGGCTTGACAGGCACAAGCAAATTTATCAGCGTTTCATACAACCCGGGCCCGGCCTCAGTTAAGAATATAGCTCTTTTTCGTTCCAACACCGCCCGGTTATTGTCTTCATTACCAGGGATTTCGATGATATTATTTGCAGTGAAAAACATTTCTATCCGATCCACTTACACTCTGAAACTTTCACGGTCGCATTGAAATTCCCCCAAATACCCTATAACTCCCATAGGAGCAGCCATTTTGACTCTGGCAGTTTAACCAAGTGTGCTCGTAATTTACCTCAGATTTGTAGCTGTTTCTAAAAACAGAGAAGCTCTCAAAGTCTTTTGTCAGCTGGCTGAATCGTTCACCAACAAAAATGTCAGCTTTATATTATCCGATTACATCCCATTCTCGTCGCCAAATGTCATCTCTTCGGAGAGCACACAACACACAACCTGTAAGATTGCTGCAGGTTCCGGAATCTTCTGACCTGCTAGTCAGGTGACCTGCTCTTTATTAAACAGCACTAGCTGCAGTAACACAGGCATCCACAGTGTGACGCTACAGACATTACAATAACTATTTTGGTAGAATGTAAAATCTAGAGCCCCCTTTTGGCAAGGGCACTAGAACCCACCAATTAACAAATCAAACTTTAATGGAAACTTTAAATGGTCAAATTAAAATTTGGTTGTCGGGGGTGATGATGCACTCCAGTCCCTCCGGCGCCCACCTCTCGCGGAAGGCCACGAGCGTACCGGTGGACACCGCGTGCTCCATCTCCAGGGACACCCTGGCGTGAACGTAACCACGGAAGAGAGGCAGGTAGTTGGGCTGAATGACCCCCTCAACCGCCCGCTGCCTGGACCGGTTAATGGCCACCTTGGCCATGCCCAGGAGCAGTCCTACGAGGAGGCCCTCCGACCTGCCTGCTCCCCTCCACACAGGGTGCCCAACGATCAGGAGCTTGGGACTGAAGTGCAGCCAAAATTTGAGGAGCAGCCTCCTTAAATAATTAAACAGGGACTGCAACCTCACACATTCTCATCATCATCATCATCATAGGCAGTCCCTCGAAATGAGGATGACTTGCTTTCATGCCGAAAAGGGATGAGTTCACAGGTGTTTCAATGAAGGATCTAATATTCTGGATCCCAAACTACATCTTGAAGGGTGGAAGATGCCTGTGCGTGGATTTTTTTTAACGTGTGCTGGGTGTTGCACACCAGCCACAACACGAGCTTGACAGAGCTAGGTCTTGGTCCAGTGGCAAGGATTAACCAGGACGACTGGAGACCAGCTCTGCTGCACGGACCTAGTGCGCACACATATCGCAGTGTGGGCTGGCCCGTGCTGCCCCTGGGCCCTCGCCTCTTCTGGGCCCCAAACTCACGCCTCTCCTGGGCCCCGATCACATCGCTCTACAATCTCTTGCCGCTCCTTCGCCCCGACCTTGCCGCTCCTGTTGTACCTGCCCGCACTGCAGTCAGCCGTCGCCCTCCTGCAGCAGCACGCGCTGCTCCCTGCAATGTTATGCCATCGCACGCTGCTCCCTCTAATGGCCCCGGCCTGCTGATGGTCTTGCAGGCATTGTATATACATATGGAACACGGACTCTTCCAGACCGCAGAAATTGCAGGCGGTCTGGGAGTCCATGAACCAGCTTAAAAACTTATTCCACAGGACTGCCCCATGCAACACCCTCCAGGCCAAGTCCCCAATAAATAAAAGGAGAGCACTCCACTGGGGACCCCTGCCTCCTCCGGACGGCAAGATGGTACGTCATGGCGTGTCCGGATGGCAGACGGGGATGGCAAAATGGAGGGTGTGCAGCCTGTTCAGGAATCTCCTCCACGCAGAACTGAAAGGCACGGAGGGGATTTCCCAGAGGAGGCTCAAGTTGTGAGGTGCCTGCTCCCGAGGGAGGTTTCCGGCGCTGGCGCCGATGAGGAATTTCGTCCGGATGAGAGTCAGTTTGGACGGGACCGCCCCATGTGCTTGAGCCTCCTTGACGCACCGAGTGGAGTCAGGGCCCAGTGCCATTTTTAGCGGCTCGATGGTAATGGCCACACGCCAGACGTCGGCCCAGGATAGGTGGCCTGTCAGCTCTTCTGGCGCTATCCAGCCCGCTCCTCCATTGTCCAGTAGGTCCCTGACCCTGGTCACCTTACCAAACAAAGCCCTCTCGTCCAATGCCACCTAAAACTGCGGTTGTGGAGGTAGAAATTTCAACAGTTCCGCAACTATTTTGTTGAATCTATGAAGCAAGTGTCCCCTTATTAAAGGGGCACTAGAACCAACAAATTAACAAATAATACTTTTTGTAAAATGGTCAAATTAGAATTTGGTTGTCGGGGGTGATGATGCACTCCAGTCCCTCCGCCGCCCGCCTCTCGCGGAAGGCTGCGAGCATACCGGTGGACATCGCATGCTCCATCTCCAGGGACACCCTGGCTCGAATGTAACAACGGAAGAGAGGCAGGCAGTCGGGCTGAACGACCACTTTTACCGCCCGCTGCCTGGACCAGTTGATGGTCACAGGACAGAGAGTGGAGAGCACCAGTTCCCACCGTCACAGGACAGAGAGTGGAGAGCACCAGTTCCAACTGTCGCAGGACGGGAGAGTGGAGAGCACCAGTTCAAACTGTCACAGGACAGAGAGTGGAGAGCACCAGTTCCCACCGTCACAGGACAGAGAGTGGAGAGCACCAGTTCCAACTGTCGCAGGACGGGAGAGTGGAGAGCACCAGTTCCCACCGTCACAGGACAGAGAGTGGAGAGCACCAGTTCCAACTGTCGCAGGACGGGAGAGTGGAGAGCACCAGTTCCCAGTGTCACAGGACGGGAGAGTGGAGAGCACCAGTTCCAACTGTCACAGGACGAGAGAGTGGAGAGCACCAGTTCCAACTGTCACAGGATGGGAGAGTGGAGAGCACCAGTTCCCACTGTCACAGGACAGAGAGTGGAGAGCACCAGTTCCCACTGTCACAGGACAGAGAGTGGAGAGCACCAGTTCCCAGTGTCACAGGACGGGAGAGTGGAGAGCACCAGTTCCAACTGTCACAGGACGAGAGAGTGGAGAGCACCAGTTCCCACTGTCACAGGACAGAGAGTGGAGAGCACCAGTTCCAACTGTCACAGGATGGGAGAGTGGAGAGCACCAGTTCCCACTGTCACAGGACAGAGAGTGGAGAGCACCAGTTCAAACTGTCACAGGACGGGAGAGTGGAGAGCACCAGTTCAAACTGTCACAGGACGGGAGAGTGGAGAGCACCAGTTCAAACTGTCACAGGACAGAGAGTGGAGAGCATCAGTTCCCACTGTCACAGGACAGAGAGTGGACAGCACCAGTTCCCACTGTCACAGGAGAGAGAGTGGAGAGCACCAGTTCAAACTGTCACAGGAGAGAGAGTGGAGAGCACCAGTTCAAACTGTCACAGGACGGGAGAATGGAGAGCACCAGTTCAAACTGTCACAGGAGAGAGAGTGGAGAGCACCAGTTCAAACTGTCACAGGACGGGAGAGTGGAGAGCACCAGTTCAAACTGTCACAGGACAGAGAGTGGAGAGCATCAGTTCCCACTGTCACAGGACAGAGAGTGGAGAGCACCAGTTCCCACTGTCACAGGACAGAGAGTGGAGAGCACCAGTTCCCACTGTCACAGGACAGAGAGTGGAGAGCACCAGTTCCCACTGTCACAGGACAGAGAGTGGAGAGCATCAGTTCCCACTGTCACAGGAAAGAGAGTGGAGAGCACCAGTTCCAACTGTCACAGGACAGAGAGTGGAGAGCACCAGTTCCCACCGTCACAGGACAGAGAGTGGAGAGCACCAGTTCCAACTGTCGCAGGACGGGAGAGTGGAGAGCACCAGTTCCCACTGTCACAGGACAGAGAGTGGAGAGCACCAGTTCAAACTGTCACAGGACGGGAGAGTGGAGAGCACCAGTTCCCACTGTCACAGGACAGAGAGTGGAGAGCACAAGTTCCAACTGTCACAGGATGGGAGAGTGGAGAGCACCAGTTCCCACTGTCACAGGACAGAGAGTGGAGAGCACCAGTTCCAACTGTCACAGGATGGGAGAGTGGAGAGCACCAGTTCCCACTGTCACAGGACAGAGAGTGGAGAGCACCAGTTCCCACTGTCACAGGACAGAGAGTGGAGAGCACCAGTTCCCAGTGTCACAGGACGGGAGAGTGGAGAGCACCAGTTCCAACTGTCACAGGACGAGAGAGTGGAGAGCACCAGTTCCCACTGTCACAGGACAGAGAGTGGAGAGCACCAGTTCCAACTGTCACAGGACGGGAGAGTGGAGAGCACCAGTTCAAACTGTCACAGGACAGAGAGTGGACAGCACCCGTTCCCACTGTCACAGGAGAGAGAGTGGAGAGCACCAGTTCAAACTGTCACAGGACGGGAGAGTGGAGAGCACCAGTTCAAACTGTCACAGGACAGAGAGTGGAGAGCATCAGTTCCCACTGTCACAGGACAGAGAGTGGAGAGCATCAGTTCCCACTGTCACAGGACAGAGAGTGGAGAGCACCAGTTCAAACTGTCACAGGACGGGAGAGTGGAGAGCACCAGTTCAAACTGTCACAGGACAGAGAGTGGAGAGCATCAGTTCCCACTGTCACAGGACGGGAGAGTGGAGAGCACCAGTTCCCACTGTCACAGGAGAGAGAGTGGAGAGCACCAGTTCAAACTGTCACAGGAGAGAGAGTGGAGGGCACCAGTTCAAACTGTCACAGGACGGGAGAATGGAGAGCACCAGTTCCCACTGTCACAGGAGAGAGAGTGGAGAGCACCAGTTCAAACTGTCACAGGACGGGAGAATGGAGAGCACCAGTTCAAACTGTCACAGGACAGAGAGTGCAGAGCACCAGTTCCCACTGTCACAGGACAGAGAGTGGAGAGCACCAGTTCCCACTGTCACAGGAGAGAGAGTGGAGAGCACCAGTTCAAACTGTCACAGGAGAGAGAGTGGAGAGCACCAGTTCAAACTGTCACAGGACAGAGAGTGCAGAGCACCAGTTCCCACTGTCACAGGACAGAGAGTGGAGAGCACCAGTTCCAACTGTCACAGGACAGAGAGTGGAGAGCACCAGTTCCCACTGTCACAGGAGAGAGAGTGGAGAGCACCAGTTCTCACTGTCACAGGACAGAGAGTGGAGAGCACCAGTTCCCACTGTCACAGGACGGGAGAGTGGAGAGCACCAGTTCAAACTGTCACAGGACGGGAGAGTGGAGAGCAGCAGTTCAAACTGTCACAGGACAGAGAGTGGAGAGCATCAGTTCCCACTGTCACAGGACAGAGAGTGGAGAGCACCAGTTCCCACTGTCACAGGACAGAGAGTGGAGAGCACCAGTTCCCACTGTCACAGGACAGAGAGTGGAGAGCATCAGTTCCCACTGTCACAGGACAGAGAGTGGAGAGCACCAGTTCTAACTGTCACAGGACAGAGAGTGGAGAGCACCAGTTCCCACTGTCACAGGACAGAGAGTGGAGAGCACCAGTTCCCACTGTCACAGGACAGAGAGTGGAGAGCACCAGTTCCCAGTGTCACAGGACAGAGAGTGGAGAGCACCAGTTCCCACTGTCACAGGACAGAGAGTGGAGAGCACCAGTTCAAACTGTCACAGGACGGGAGAGTGGAGAGCACCAGTTCAAACTGTCACAGGATAGAGAGTGGAGAGCACCAATTCCCACTGTCACAGGACAGAGAGTGGAGAGCACCAGTTCCCACTGTCACAGGAGAGAGAGTGGAGAGCACCAGTTCAAACTGTCACAGGACGGGAGAATGGAGAGCACCAGTTCAAACTGTCACAGGACAGAGAGTGGAGAGCACCAGTTCCCACTGTCACAGGAGAGAGAGTGGAGAGCACCAGTTCAAACTGTCACAGGACAGAGAGTGGAGAGCACCAGTTCCCACTGTCACAGGACAGAGAGTGGAGAGCACCAGTTCCCACTGTCACAGGACAGAGAGTGGAGAGCACCAGTTCCAACTGTCACAGGACAGAGAGTGGAGAGCACCAGTTCCCACTGTCACAGGACAGAGAGTGGAGAGCACCAGTTCCCACTGTCACAGGACAGAGAGTGGAGAGCACCAGTTCCCAGTGTCACAGGACAGAGAGTGGAGAGCACCAGTTCCCACTGTCACAGGACAGAGAGTGGAGAGCACCAGTTCAAACTGTCACAGGACGGGAGAGTGGAGAGCACCAGTTCAAACTGTCACAGGATAGAGAGTGGAGAGCACCAGTTCCCACTGTCACAGGACAGAGAGTGGAGAGCACCAGTTCCCACTGTCACAGGAGAGAGAGTGGAGAGCACCAGTTCAAACTGTCACAGGACGGGAGAATGGAGAGCACCAGTTCAAACTGTCACAGGACAGAGAGTGGAGAGCACCAGTTCCCACTGTCACAGGAGAGAGAGTGGAGAGCACCAGTTCAAACTGTCACAGGACAGAGAGTGGAGAGCACCAGTTCCCACTGTCACAGGACAGAGAGTGGAGAGCACCAGTTCCCACTGTCACAGGACAGAGAGTGGAGAGCACCAGTTCCCACTGTCACAGGAGAGAGAGTGGAGAGCACCAGTTCCAACTGTCACAGGACAGAGTGGAGAGCACCAGTTCCCACTGTCACAGGACAGAGAGTGGAGAGCACCAGTTCAAACTGTCACAGGACGGGAGAGTGGAGAGCACCAGTTCCCACTGTCACAGGACAGAGAGTGGAGAGCACCAGTTCCCACTGTCATAGGACGGGAGAGTGGAGAGCACCAGTTCCCACTGTCGCAGGACAGAGAATGGAGAGCACCAGTTCCAACTGTCACAGGACAGAGAGTGGAGAGCACCAGTTCCCACTGTCACAGGACAGAGAGTGCAGAGCACCAGTTCCCACTGTCACAGGACGGGAGAGTGGAGAGCACCAGTTCCCACTGTTACAGGACAGAGAGCACCAGTTCCCACTGTCACAGGACAGAGAATGGAGAGCACCAGTTCCCACTGTCACAGGACAGAGAGTGGAGAGCACCAGTTCCCACTGTTACAGGACAGAGTGTGGAGAGCACCAGTTCCCACTGTCACAGGAGCATCCAGTCGTGCCCCGGTAACTGCCCCCAAAAGAAGTGGAGTGTGGGAAATTGCACTCCGCTTCCATTGAGGGGTGGTGAGGCCAATTCTGCGGCATGAGAAGGACTTCCACGCTGGGGGCTAAAATTCGCTGCCCCAGAAGGTTACCGCCCCCAAGGTGGGAGCCTGTGCGGGGAGGCTGAGGGAAGTGGAGGGGAGACGGGGGCGGGGGATGGAGGGGAGAGTGGTGGAGGTGGGGGGTGGAGAAACCCAGGGCGGGGGACAGGAGGGGCCACATTGCAGCGGAGGTCTGGGGGGGGCGAAGTGTATTGGAGGGGCAGGCCTGGGGGCTCTGTGCCTCGGTGCGGGGAGTGTTCAGAGTGGGGTGGACGGGTTGACTGTGCAGATGGCGATTGGTGGATGTGGTGTGGTTGGCGTCGCGGGGGCGTGGCTCCGGGGTGGCCGGGGCTGGGGACTCGACATCCGGGGGTGTTCGGCATTTGGGAAGGATTCTGACGGGACGGGGTGGGTTGGGTGCGGGGGTAGTATTCCCGGTGTTGGGTGGGTCCGGAGCCGGGCGGGGGGGGGGGCGGGTGCACACTCTTCGGATGGGGCATGGGCTGTTTGGGGCTGGGATTGGGAAAAACTTCTTCACTCGGGGAGTTGTTGGCCTGTGGGGTTCCCTGCCGCGGAGAGTTGTTGATGCCAGTTCATTGGATGTGTTCGGGAGGGAGTTGGATGTGGTCCTTGCGGCTGGGGGGGTCGGGGGGATGTGGAGGGGGCGTGGGGGGGAGGTGCTGGGGTGGGTGATCAGCCATGATCTTGTTGAATGGCGGTGCAGGCTCGAAGGGCCGAATGGCCTACTCCTGCACCTATTTTCTATGTTTCTATGTTTCTATGCCCAGGAGTAGTCCTATGAGGAGGCCTTCCGACCTGCCCGCTCCCCTCCGCACAGGATGCCCAAAGATCAGGAGCGTGAGACTGAAGTGCAACCAGAATTTGAGGAGCAGCCCCTTCAAATATTGGAACAGGGGCTGCAACCTCACACATTCAGTGTACACATGGAACACGGACTCTTCCAGACCGCAGAAATTGCAGGCGGCCTGGGAGTCCGTGAACCGACTTAAAAACCGATTGCACTGGATTGCCCCGTGCACTACCCTCCAGGCCAAGTCCCCAATAGATAAAGGGAGGACTCCCGTGTAGAGAGCACTCCATCGGGGACCCCCGCCTCCTCCGGACGGCAAGATGGTGCGCCACGGCGTGTCCGGAAGGCAGACGAGGATGGCAAAGTGGAGAGTGTGCAAGAGCAGCCCGTACAGGAATCCGCCCCGTGCAGAACTGAAAGGCACGGAGGGGATTTCCCCGAGGAGGCTCAAGTTGTGAGGCGCCGGCTCCCGAGGGAGGGTTCGGGGCTTGGCGCCGATGAGGAATTCCGTCCGGACGGGGGTCAGTTCGGACGGGATCACCCCATGTGTTTGAGCCTCGACGCACCTAGTGGAGTCAGGGCTCAGTGCCATTTTTAGCGACTCGATGGCATTGGCCACAAGCCGGACATCGGCCCAGGATAGGCGCCCCGCCAGCTCTTTTGGCACTGTCCAGCCCGCTCCTCCGCCATCCAGTAGGTCCCTGACCCTGGTCCCCTTACCAAACAAAGCCCTCTCGTCCGCCTGCCACCTAAAACCACGGTCGTGGAGGTACAAATTTCAACAGTTCTGCAAACCTGTGAGCACACTCACAAGTGCATACATTACACCCATAAACTCACAATCTTAGTCCCCCAAGAATCCATCCTTGGCCTCTCCTCCTCCCACTGCCTCCGTGTTGTCAGACTGCTTATCTGCCAACCAGTCCTGGATGACCCACAATTCTCTCCAGTTAAAGGTGGTCAAGACTGAAGCCATCATCATCAGCCCTTGTCACAAACTCTGTACCTGTGCCAACTCCATTCCCCTACCCAGCCATCGGCTCAGGTTGAAGCCGACTGTTTGTAACCAAAGTTCTGTTTGACGCTGAAGCTGAGCTTCTGACCTCATATCTGTTGTGTATCTGTAAAGCATGCACTCCCATGTTCCGCCACCAGGGAGTGCATCCCCTGAAGTCCCAAGGGATCCCAGCACCCCTTGGGAGCACTGTATATAAGCCAGTCCCTAAGGCCTATTCCTGACTCTGGAGTGTCTTAATAAAGACTGAGGTCACTTTACTTTAACCTCCCTGTGTGCAGTCTCATCTGTGTTCGGAACACAATAACTGGCGATGAGTATACGAATCCAACGCAAAGATGCAGCAAACTGCGGGCATCCTGCAGAAGTTCTCGGAGGGTGAGGACTGGGAAGCCTATGTCGAATGATAGACCAGTACTTTGTAGCCAACGAGTTGGACGGAGAAGGAAATGCTGCAAAAAGGAGAGCGATCCTCCTCACGGTCTGCGGGGCACCGACCTACAGCCTCCTGAAGAATCTTCTGGCTCCGGTGAAACCCACAGATAAGTCGTAGGAGGAGCTGTGTACACTGGTTCGGGAGCATCTTAACCCGAGGGAGAGCATGCTGATGGCTGGTGGGCGTAGTTTATAGGCCCCCAAATAATAACTTCACGGTGGGGTGGGCAATAATCAAGGGAATAATGGAGGCATGTGAAAAAGGAACGGCAGTAGTCATGGGGGATTTTAACCTACATATTGATTGGTCAACTCAAATCGCACGGGGTAGCCTGGAGGAGGAATTCATAGAATGCATACGGGATTGTTTCTTAGAACAGTATGTTACAGAACCTACAAGGGAGCAAGCTATCTTAGATCTGGTCCTGTGTAATGAGACAGGAAAAATAAACGATCTCCGAGTAAAAGATCCTCTTGGAATGAGTGATCACAGTATGGTTGAATTTGTAATACAGATTGAGGGTGAGGAAGTTGTGTACTATGCTTAAACAAGGGGGACTACAGTGGGATGAGGGCAGAGTTGGCTAAAGTAGACTGGAAACACAGACTAAACAGTGGCACAATTGAGGAACAGTGGAGAACTTTTAAGGAGCTCTTTCATAGTGTGCAACAAAAATATATTCCAGTGAAAAAGAAGGGTGGTAAGAGAAGGGATAACCAGCCGTGGATAACCAAGGAAATAAAGGAGAGTATCAAATCAAAGACCAATGCGTATAAGGTGGCCAAGGTTAGTGGGAAACTAGAAGATTGGGAAAATTTTAAACAACAGCAAAGAATGACTAAAAAAACAATAAAGAAAGGAAAGATAGATTACGAAGGTAAACGTGCGCAAAACATAAAAACAGATAGTAAAAGCTTTTACAGATATATAAAACGGAAAAGAGTGACCAAAGTAAATGTTGGTCCCTTAGAAGATGAGAAGGGGAATTTAATAATGGGAAATGTGGAAATGGCTGAGACTTTAAACAATTATTTTGCTTCGGTTTTCACAGTGGAAGACACAAAAACCATGCCACAAATTGCTGGTCATAGGAATGTGGGAAGGGAGGACCTTGAGACAATCACTATCACTAGGGGGTTAGTGCTGGACAGGCTAATGGGACTCAAGGTAGACAGGTCCCCTGGTCCTGATGAAATACATCCCAGGGTATTAAAAGAGATGGCGGAAGTTATAGCAGATGCATTCGTTATAATCTACCAAAATTCTCTGGACTCTGGGGAGGTACCAGCGGATTGGAAAGCAGCTAATGCAAAGCCTCTGTTTAAAAAAGGGGGCAGACAAAAGGCAGGTAACTATAGGCCGGTTAGTTTAACATCTGTAGTGGGGAAAATGCTTGAAACTATCATTAAGGAAGAAATAGCGGGACATCTAGATAGGAATAGTGCAATCAAGCAGACGCAGCATGGATTCATGAAGGGGAAATCATGTTGAACTAATTTACTGGAATTCTTTGAGGATATAACGAGCATGGTGGATAGAGGTGTACCGATGGATGTGGTGTATTTAGATTTCCAAAAGGCATTCGATAAGGTGCCACACAAAAGGTTACTGCAGAAGATAGAGGTACGTGGAGTCAGAGGAAATGTATTAGCATGGATAGAGAATTGGCTGGCGAACAGAAAGCAGAGAGTCGGGATAAATGGGTCCTTTTCCGGTTGGAAATCGGTGGTTAGTGGTGTGCCACAGGGATTGGTGCTGGGACCACAACTGTTTACAATATACATAGATGACCTGGAAGAAGGGACAGAGTGTAGTGTAACAACATTTGCAGATGACACAAAGGTTAGTGGGAAAGCGGGTTGTGTAGAGTACACAGAGAGGCTGCAAAGAGATTTAGATAGGTTAAGCGAATGGGCTAAGGTTTGGCAGATGGAATATAATGTCGGAAAGTGTGAGGTCATCCACCTTGGGAAAAAAAACAGTAAAAGGGAATATTATTTGAATGGGGAGAAATTACAACATGCTGAGGTGTAGAGGGACCTGGGGGTCCTTTTGCATGAATCCCAAAAAGTTAGTTTGCAGGTACAGCAGGTAATCAGGAAGGCGAATGGAATGTTGGCCTTCATTGCGAGAGGGATGGAGTACAAAAGCATGGAGGTCCTGCTGCAACTGTATAGGGTATTGGTAAGGACGCACCTGGAGTACTGCATGCAGTTTTGGACACTTAAGGAAGGATACACTGGCTTTGGAGGGGGTACAGAGATGATTCACGAGGCTGATTCCGGAGATGAGGGGGTTACCTAATGATGATAGATTGAGTAGACTGGGTCTTTACTCGTTGGAGTTCAGAAGGATGAGGGGTGATCTTATAGAAACATTTAAAATAATGAAAGGGATAGACAAGATAGAGGCGGAGAGGTTGTTTCCACTGGTCGGGGAGACTAGAACTAGGGGGCACAGCCTCAAAATACAGGGGAGCCAATTTAAAACCGATTTGAGAAGGAATTTCTTCTCCCAGAGGGTTGTGAATCTGTGGAATTCTCTGCCCAAGGAAGCAGTTGAGGCTAGCTCATTGAATGTATTCAAGTCACAGATAGTTAGATTTTTAACCAATAAGGGAATTAAGGGTTACGGGGAGCGGGCGGGTAAGTGGAGCTGAGTCCACGGCCAGATCAGCCATGATCTTATTGAATGGCGGAGCACACTCGATGGGCTAGATGGCCTACTCCTGTTCCTAATTCTTATGTTCTTATGTTCTTATGTATCGGTTCTACACGTGCCAGCGATCTGAAGGTCAGGAAGTGGCGAGCTATGTCGCTGAGCTAAGGTGACTTGCAGGACAATGTGAGTTTGATGGCTACCTGGAGAAAATGCTCAGAGACTTTTTTGTACTGGGCATTGGCCACGAGACCATCCTACAAAAACTTTTGACTGTAGAGACACCGGCCCTCAGTAAGGCCATTGCGATAGCACAGGCGTTTATGTCCACCTGAGATAACACCAAACAAATCTCTCAGCACACGTGCCAGCAATGTTCATAAATTAACTGGAACTGTGTTTGCAAGCAGAAATATACAGGGCAGAAACCACGAGTCTGCAACTGCCAGCAGGCCTCAGGTGACCCAGATGACTCAGAGTCCCCAACAAAGGATGAATGCAAGGCAAGTCACACCTTGTTGGCGTTGTGGAGGCTTCCATTCAGCCTATTCATGCAGCTCTGCAAAACCTGCTAACCACCACGTGGCAGAAGAAGATCGGTCCATGGTGGATCAAAGCAATTTCGAGCCTCAGAGAGAGGAGGCAGATGCTGAAGTACACGGGGTGCACACATTTTTGACGAAATGTCCATCTATAATGCTAAATGTAAAATTGAATGGCTTACCTGTAGCCATGGAACTGGACACTGGCGCTAGCCAATCCATCATGAGTAAAAAGATGTTTGAGAGACTGTGGTGCAACAAGGCACACAGACCAGCCCTGAGCCCCATCCACACGAAACTGAGAACGTACACCAAAGAGCTTATCACTGTCCTGGGCAGCGCCATGGTCAAGGTCACCTACGAGGGCACGGTACACGAACTGCCACTCTGGATTGTCCCGGGCGATGGCCCCACACTGCTTGGAAGGAGCTGGCTGAGCAAAATCCGCTGGAACTGGGATGACATCCGAGCGCTACCACATGTCGATGTGGCCTCATGTACCCAGGTTCTTAACAAATGTCCTTCCATTTTTGAGCCAGGCATTGGAAACTTTTCCGGGGCGAAGGTGTGGATCCACTTGGTCCCAGAGGCACAACCCATTCACCACAAGGTGCGAGCGGTAGCTCACATGATGAGGGAGATAGTGGAAATCGAGCTGGACAGGCTGCAACGCGAGGGCATCATCTCCCCAGTGGAATTCAGCGAGTGGGCCAGCCCGATTGTTCCAGTGCTCAAAAGTGATGGCACGGTCAGGATTTGCAGCGATTATAAAGTAACTATTAATCATTTCTCACTACAGGACCAATACCCGCTACCTAAGGCAGGTGACCTATTTGTGACACTGGCGGGAGGCAAGACGTTCACCAAGCTCGACCTGACTTTGGCCTACATGACGCAGGAGCTGGAGGAGTCTTCGAAGGGCCTCACCTGCATCAACACGCACAAGGGACAGTTCATCTACAACAGACGCCCGTTTGGCATTTGGTTGGCTGCAGTGATCTTCCAGAGAAACATGGAGAGCCTAGTCAAGTCGGTATCATGCACGGTCGTTTTTCAGGACGACATATTGGTCACCGGTCGGGACACCGTCGAGCAACTACAAAACCTGGAGGAGGTCCTCCAGCGACTGGATCGCGTAGGGCTGCGGCTGAAGGGATCGAAATGCGTCTTCATGGCAACAGAAGTGGAGTTTTTGGGGAGAAAGATCACGGCGGACGGCATTCGGCCCACAGACTCCAAGGCAGAGGCTATCAGGAATGCACCCAGGCCACAGAACGTCACGGAGCTGCGGTCGTTCCTGGGACTCCTCAACTATTTTGGTAACTTCCTACCGGGGTTAAGCACCCTCTTAGAGCCCCTACATGTGTTATTGCGCAAAGGTGAGAACTGGGTATGGGGAAAAAAACAAGTAATTGCTTTTGAGAAAGCCAGAAAGATTTTATGCTCCAACAAGCTGCTTGTATTGTATAGCCCGTGTAAAAGACTCGTGCTAGCATGTGATGCATCGTCATATGGAGTCGGGTGTGTATTACAACAAGTTAACGTTGCGGGGAAGTTGCAACCTGTCGCCTATGCCTCCAGGAGCTTGTCTAAGGCCGAGAGGGCCTACAGCATGATTGAGAAAGAGGCATTAGCGTGTGTGTTTGGGGTAAAGAAAATGCATCAATACCTGTTTGGCCTCAAATCTGAGCTGGAAATCGATCACAAGCCCCTCATATCCCTGTTCGCTGAACACGAGAGGATAAATACTAATGCCTCAGCCCGCATACAAAGGTGGGCACTCGCACTATCAGCATATAACTATACCATCCGCCACAGGCCAGGCACCGAGAACTGTGCTGATGCTCTCAGTCGGCTACCATTGCCCACCACGGGGGTGGAAATGGCGCAGCCTGCAAACTTGTTGATGGTGGCACAGCCCGTAGACTTGTTGATGGTCATGGAAGCATTTGAAAATGATAAATCACCTGTCACGGCCCGCCAGATTAGGACTTGGACCAGCCAAGATCCTCTGCTGTCCCTCGTAAAAACTGTATACTGCATGGGAGCTGGGCCAGCATCCCCGTAGACATGCAAGAGCCAATCAAGCCGTTCCAGCGACGAATGGACGAGCTGTCCATTCAGGCAGGCTGCCTGTTGTGGGGTAACCGCGTAGTGCTACCCAAAAAGGGCAGGGAGACGTTCATCTCGGATCTCCACAGCACACACCCGGGTATAGTAATGATGAAAGCGATTGCCAGATCCCACGTGTGGTGGCCCGGTATCGACTCTGATTTCGAGTCCTGTGCACAGCAATGAAGCGTGTGTGCTCAGTTGAGCAACGCGCCCAGAGAGGCACCACTAAGTTTGTGGTCCTGGCCCTCCAGGCCATGGTCAAGGATCCATGTCGACTATACGGGCCCGTTTCTCGGTAAAATGTTCCTGGTGGTGGTGGATGCTTTTTCAAAATGGATTGAATGTGAAATAATGTCGGGAAGCACTGCCACCATTGAAAGCCTGAGGGCCATGTTTGCAACCCACGGCCTGCCTGACATACTGGTCAGTGACAATGGGCCATGTTTCACCAGTGCTGAATTTAAAGAATTCATGACCCGCAATGGGATCAAACATGTCACCTCGGCCCCGTTTAAACAAGCTTCCAATGGGAAGGCAGAGCGTGCCGTACAAACAATCAAACAGAGCCTTAAACGAGTCACAGAAGGCTCACTCCAAACCCGCCTGTCCCGAGCTACCACACGAGACCCCACTCGCTCACAGGGGTGGCCCCGGCTGAGCTACTCATGAAAAGGACACTTAAAACCAGATTCTCGCTGGTTCACCCCAACCTGCATGATCAGGTAGAGAGCAGGCGGCAGCAACAAAATAGGTCCAAGTCAGCATGGATTTGTGAAAGGGAAATCATGCTTGACAAATCTTCTGGAATTTTTTGAGGATGTTTCCAGTAAAGTGGACAAAGGAGAACCAGTTGATGTGGTATATTTGGACTTTCAGAAGGCTTTCGACAAGGTCCCACACAAGAGATTAATGTGCAAAGTTAAAGCACATGGGATTGGGGGTAGTGTGCTGACGTGGATTGAGAACTGGTTGTCAGACAGGAAGCAAAGAGTAGGAGTAAACGGGTACTTTTCAGAATGGCAGGCAGTGACTAGTGGAGTGCCGCAAGGTTCTGTGCTGGGGCCCCAGCTGTTTACATTGTACATTAATGATTTAGACGAGGGGATTAAATGCAGTATCTCCAAATTTGCGGATGATACTAAGTTGGGTGGCAGTGTGAGCTGCGAGGAGGATGCTATTAGGCTGCAGAGTGACTTGGATAGGTTAGGTGAGTGGGCAAATGCATGGCAGATGAAGTATAATGTGGATAAATGTGAGGTTATCCACTTTGGTGGTAAAAACAGAGAGACAGACTATTATCTGAATGGTGACAGATTAGGAAAAGGGAAGGTGCAACGAGACCTGGGTGTCATGGTACATCAGTCATTGAAGGTTGGCATGCAGGTACAGCAGGCGGTTAAGAAAGCAAATGGCATGTTGGCCTTCATAGCGAGGGGATTTGAATACAGGGGCAGGGAGGTGTTGCTACAGTTGTACAGGGCCTTGGTGAGGCCACACCTGGAGTATTGTGTACAGTTTTGGTCTCCTAACTTGAGGAAGGACATTCTTGCTATTGAGGGAGTGCAGCGAAGGTTCACCAGACTGATTCCCGGGATGGCGGGACTGACCTATCAAGAAAGATTGGATCAATTGGGCTTGTATTCACTGGAGTTCAGAAGAATGAGAGGGGACCTCATAGAAACGTTTAAAATTCTGACGGGTTTAGACAGGTTAGATGCAGAAAGAATGTTCCCAATGTTGGGGAAGTCCAGAACCAGGGGTCACAGTCTGAGGATAAGGGGTAAGCCATTTAGGACCGAGATGAGGAGAAACTTCTTCACCCAGAGAGTGGTGAACCTGTGGAATTCTCTACCACAGAAAGTAGTTGAGGCCAATTCACTAAATATATTCAAAAGGGAGTTAGATGAAGTCCTTACTACTCGGGGGATCAAGGGTTATGGCGAGAAAGCAGGAAGGGGGTACTGAAGTTTCATGTTCAGCCATGAACTCATTGAATGGCGGTGCAGGCTAGAAGGGCTGAATGGCCTGCTCCTGCACCTATTTTCTATGTTTCTATGTTTCTATGTTTCTATGTAAACGATGGTCGCGCCACTGTGTCACGGGAAATTGATCTGAATGACCCTGTGTATGTGCTAAACTATGGACATGGTCCCAAGTGGATCGTGGGCACGGTGATAGCTAAAGAAGGGAGTAGGGTGTTTGTAGTCAAACTAGACAATGGACAAATTTGCAGAAAGCACCTGGAACAAACGAGGCTGCGGTTCACAGACTGCCCTGAACAACCCACAGCAGACACCACCTTTTTCGAGCCCACAACACACACCCAAAGGATCAACGACACCACGCCGGACCAGGAAATCGAACCCATCACGCCCAACAGCCCAGCAAGACCAGGCTCACCTAGCAGCCCTGCAGGGCCAACAACACGCCAGCCCAGCGAGGGCACAGCCAACACACCAGAACAGACATTTGTACCGAGGCGGTCAACCTGGGAAAGAAAGGCTCCCGACCTCCTCACCTTGTAAATAGTTTTCACTTTGACTTTGGGAGGGAGTGATGTTGTGTATCTGTAAACACTCCCATGTTCCGCCACCAGGGAGTGCATCCCCTGAAGTCTCAAGGAATCCCAACATCCCTTGGGAGCATTATATATAAGCCGGCCCCTAAGGCTTGTTCCTCACTCTGGAGTGTCTTAATAAAGACTGAGGTCACTGTTATTTTAACTTCCCTGTGTGCAGTCTCATCTGTGTTAGGAACACAATAATATCCTCTCCTTCACAAAGTCCGCCGACTTCCACCTCCGTAATATCGCCCATCTTTGTCTCTGTCTGAGCCCATCACTGCTGAAACCCTCTTCCATGCCTTTGCCACCTCCAGACTTGACTATTCAAATTCTCTCCTGGCCGGCCTCCCACCCTCAACCCTCCATAAATTTCAGTTTATCCAAAACTCTGCTGCTCGTATCGTAACCTGCACCAAGTCCCACTGAGTCATCTCCTCTGTGTTCACTGACTCCCGGTCCCCAAATTCAAAATTTGCATTATTGTGTTCTAATCCCCTCCCTATCTCTGCCACCTCCTCCAGCCCTTCAACTCTCTGCACTTCAGAAGTGCTTAATTGGCTGTGTATTGCTTTGGGACATCCTGAGGTAATGAGAGGCACTATGTAAATGTGAGTTGTTTCTTTAGTGAAGGGGATAAATTGTTTAATGAGTGTTAAGGATACTGAGGCAGCCTCACAGTCACGATGTCACTGCCTTGCTCGAACAGCAAGGAGGTGGCGAGTGGCACTGAGAGAGAGGGAGCAGAATTGACTGAAAGAAAAAGTCGAGTTGGCCATGAAGCTTGTTGGAGGTTGAAGCTGCATTGAGAGCAGGTGATTTGGGTTTATATTGCAAGTCATGGCATCCCAGAAGAAAGTGGGAGGAGATTTCAGAGGCATGGAGTTCTTGGAGTTATGGAGAGGTTGGAGGAGGAGACATCAGAGACACAGAAATAATAGAATCACAGAATGTTATAGCACAGAAATAGGTCACTCACTTCTTCTATGTGGAGATGGTTAACCCCAGGAGAGCCACTCAGTCTATCTCACTCCTGCCTGCTCCATATACCCTTTGCTATTCCTCTTTATCAAGCAATTATCCAGATCCCTTGATAAACTATCCAGATTTGCAGATTCTCCTTCAACAATGGGTTGTGACAGAGAATTCCCCAACTACCCTTTGTGTAAAAGAAATTCTAACTTCCTTTTTCATTTCTTTTCCAATTATTTTAAATTTGTGCCCTCTCCTTAGTGTCTTACCGACCAGGAGAATCAATCTGTTACTATTTAAATTATCATATCACTTCAGAGACTTGAAGATCTCTTTCGGGTCACCACTTAACCATTTCAGCTCCAATGAATAAGGCCTCTGCCTTTCAAAGCTCTCCCCAAAATGGTAACATTCTAGTGAATCTGTGCTTCACTTTTGCCATTGTTTTTCTCTCCTTCCTATTATGGGGCTATCAAAATGGCACATAATTCTCCAACTGCTCTTCTTCGACATAATGCCATGCGATCTTTTACGTCCATTTGAGAGAGCAGACACCTCATCGGAAGACGGCACCTCCGACAGTGCAGCACCCTCAATACTGCATCATCATCATCATAGACAGTCCCTCGAATCTTGTGCACCTATATTACAACAGTGATTACACTTCAAAAGTACTTCATTGGCTGCAAATGTCCTGAGGTCGCGAAAGACGCACAAAAACCTAGGCTGGTACTCCACTGCAGTACTGGGTTCATCGAGGATGTACTTAACCAGATGCCCCTACTGATCCTATTTCTTATGTACTGGTTATTTTGGCCTACCAAAAGTGGATTTTTCGGCATCGAGGAAGGGTGTGGAATGTTAAAAGGGAGACTTGCATTTATATAGCACCTTGCACAGCTACTGGACGTCTCAAGGCGCTGTATGACCAGCGGAGTACTTTTGGAGTGTGGGCACTGTTGTAAAGCGAGGTCGGGGCGAAGGAGCGGCGAGAGGGGTGTGACCGGGGTCAAGGAGAGGCGAGAGTTCTGGGCCCAGAAGAGGCGAGGGCCCAGGGGCAGCACGGGGCCCAGCCCACACTGTGCGATATATGTGCGCGCACTAGGTCCGTGCAGCGGAGCTGGTCTCCAGTCGTCTTGGTTAATTCTTGCCACTGGACCAAGACCTAGCTCTGTCAAGCCCGTTTGGTGGCTGGTGTGCAACGGTCACCCCACGTTAAAAAAAAATCCACACACAGGCATCTTCCACCCTTCAAGATTTAGTTCGGGACCTGGAATATTAGGCCCTTCATTAAAACACCAGTGAACTTTTTGACGTGGAAGCAAGTCATCCTCAATTCGAGGGACTGTCTATGATGATGATGATGCAGTACTGAGGGAGTGCTGCACTGTTGGAGGTGCTGTCTTCCGATGAGGTGTCTGTTCTCTCAAATGGACGTAAAAGATCCCATGGCATTATGTTGAAGAAGAGCAGGGGAGTTATCCCTGGTGTCCTGGCCAATATTTATCCCTCAATCAACATCACTAAAACAGACTATCTGGTCATTACCTGTATCACATTGATATTTGTAGGAGCTTGCTGTGTGCAAATTGGCTGCCGCATTTCCTACATTACAACAGTGACTACACTTCAAAAGTACTTAATTAGTCTTAAAGTGCTTTGGGATGTTTGATGGTCATGAAGGCGCTATATAAATGCAAGTCTTTTTTCTTTACAAGTTCAACATTACATATTTTCCAGATTTGTTTCCCTAATTGACCTGGGTTTTCTATATTTTTTTCCCTCTCCCGGTGATCACGTAACTCTGGGTGAAGTGGGAGTGCATAAAAGTGATTCATAAGGCATCACAACTATATGGGGCAGGCTAGATGGACCAGCTGATCTTTACCTCTCTGACATTTTTATATGTTCATATTCCTTGCTTTTGTATTCTATGCCTCATTTGCCCTTCTTATGCTCTTATTTGCTGTGTTATCACCTTTAATTACCCATCTATCTATCTACCAAGTGTCATGTATGTAGACCATGTATACTAACTGTATAGTCACATATGGTGTGCCACCAGAGGGCACTGCAGTGGGAGACCTGAGGGTCACCTGCGTAGGTGTGCAGGGCCCAGTATAAAAGGCTGCCCACCATGCTTGTGCCTCACTCTGGAGTTACAATAAATGGAACTAAGGTCACAACAGCTCAAGTACAATACTGGACCCCGTGGAGTCATTC
The DNA here is from genome assembly GCF_044704955.1 of Pristiophorus japonicus. Lineage (NCBI taxonomy): Eukaryota > Metazoa > Chordata > Chondrichthyes > Pristiophoridae > Pristiophorus > Pristiophorus japonicus. The sequence goes on from NC_091979.1 coordinate 307,651,082, forward strand.
ATAAGAGTAATGAAGACATTAGAACTGGCGATGAGATTACGAACTTTAACGCAAAAATGACTAACGTTGGTGCATTAGAAAAGTTCTCAGAGGGTGAAAATTGGGAAGCCTTTACGGAGCGGCTTGACCAATATTTCGTAGCAAATGACCCGGTAGGCGATGATCCGGCCACACTGACAGATAAGCGCAGAGCTGTCCTGTTGACCAGTTGTGGGGCTGCAGTTTACAACGACCAAGTCATACGAGGAGCTGAAAGTGCTAATTCGGGACCAACTCAAACCGAAGGAGAGCATCCTCACGGCCAGGCATCGATTTTATACACACCGCCGCCCCGAGGGCCAGGAAATCGCGAAGTACGCTGCTGACCTCAGGAGGCTGGCAGCACCGTGTGAATTCGGCGCATCCCTTGGCGATGCGTTGTGGGACATCTTCGTAATTGGCATCGGTCATGAGGCCCTTCTTCACAGGCTACTGTCTGCCGAAACCACCGTCACTCTGCAGAAGGCCATCAGCATCAGCCAGGCGTTCATGACCTCAAGCTGCAGCTCCAAGCAGATGATGACTCACTCTCAGGACTCAAACCCGGCAAGTACTGGAAATAGAATGGTGCCTTTCACAGGCAGAACTGCTGAACGTGAATCTGCCCAGGGCAGAGCGTACAGGCCCCCAAGTCCTTTAACTCAGTCCGCCGAGGGGTGCAAACGTGAGTCGAGTAGCACCATGCTGGCGTTGCGGAGGTAATCACAGGGCTCATCAGTTTCGGTTCAGAGACTATGTGTGCAAAGGCTGCAGCACAAAGGGCCACCTCCAGCGAATGTGCAAAAGAGCTGTGACTCATCACATGGAAGTGAAGTCAGCAGATGGCTGTGAATCCAGCGCGGATTACGAGGAGATGGTTAGAGAGGCAGCTCAGTCCCAGGACGAAGTGTGTGGAGTATATACCTGCATCATAGATTGTCCTCCAGTGATAATGGAAGTCGAGATAAATGGCGTTCCAGTCTTCATGGAAGTGGACACGGGGGCGAGTCAATCAGTAATGAGCCAGGATGCCTTTGAGAGGCTATGGAACGATCAAGCTTGTTGTGTAGGCATGCCTGTTCACTGTGTGATGTCTGTAACACTGTATGCAACATTGAATGTACCCTTGTACTGTACACACTTTACCGGTAGACTAGAGGGTGCTGTTGCTGGAGACCTAGAGGTTGCCTGCACACGGCAGGTAACCCAGTATAAAAAGGAACACACAGCTTGTTGTCGTCACTCAGGAGCTGCTAATAAAGGACTGCAGGTCTGCACAGTTTAAGTACCATACCCTGCCTTGTGGAGTCATTACTAAAGGTGCCTACATACACTACAAAGCTGAATGACCCAAGCTGGTCCCGGTTCAGGCAAAGTTGTGCACCCACACCAAGGAACTAATATCAGTTGTTGGTACTGCGGATGTAAGTGTATCCCATGATGGCACGGTGCACAATTTACCATTGTAGATTGTTTCAGGTGATGGACCAACGCTACTTGGAAGAAGATGGATGGGGAAGATTCATTGGAACTGGGAAGACTTCATCCCTCCAGCGATCGACGTCCCCCGTGCTCAGAGGCAGAGCAAGCCCCCACCTTCGGTTGGACCAGGCACCGGAGAGCAGATTCGTGCAGCCCCCGAGGCACAGACCGCTCAGCACGACTGCGTGGCGATGATCCGGCTGAGACGACCTGAATGCACCTTCCCGGTTTCAGTGGCAGGACTCCTGGGGCGGAAGATTGGATCCCAGCTTCAGTGGCAGAATCCCTGGGAAAGAAGATCGTGGCAGTCGACATCATGGTCAGGGAAAAGATGGCATCCAAACCACGAGGTGCAGCGCTAATGGAGCAACGACACGTGGTTCCACGCAAGGAAGACGATTGGGGTAAAAGTAGTAAGGTCATTTTAAAGGAGGTCAGCATCTCGCCATTTTTGAATGAACTGCTTGAAATTGGTAACCAATGTAAAAGCCCAGCTGTAACGAGCAAAATATTGTTGAGCGATGTCGGGTGCAAATTGCAATTAGCCAATGTAGTGGGCGAACACCTAACGGTTGTATACAGGTCCAGCGGGCTATCCAATGCTGTAGCCTGCATCCCCAGGACCAGAATGATGTATCATAAAGTGTCCCCACAGCTGACAGAAGTAGACAAGCTGCAGAGTAAACGATCCCCGGAGAGCAGAGGCACCGGTAGCAATACCCTGCCTCAGATCGGTTTAACATTGCAGGCACCCGATAGCATGAACCGCCACGGGCCAGAAACAGTAAACTGCGCCTATGCTCGCAGCCGGCTACCGTCGCCCACCACCCGGGTGGAAACGACGCAGCCCACAAACCCACTCGCCACCACGGCAATGCCCAAGAGCGAAGGGTCACCCGCAACGGCTCCTCCGAACTGGACCTGGACCAGCCAGGATCCCAAACTAGAGAGTGCTCACATTGGTGCCCTCGAGGAAAGCAAGTCAGCAGTCCCCTGTGAACTGCTAGACAAGACGAGGCAGCCCCACCGTCGCTTAGACGAAACGCTCACTCGCTCAGACCGCTTCCCAGGGAGCAGCAGCGACACTGTGCAAACGAAAAGGACAGGGAGGTCACAGACACATCAGCTGTCGTTGGGCCTGCCAGACACTACGAGTAATGGCAAGAGCCCCGAGCTCCGGCAACTCGAGCAAAATGAGCTCACCTCACCCACAGACCCACGAGCATGGGACGCTGTACCGCCACCAGACGACCCGGATCTCATCCGGCCGTGCTGGAACTAGACTGTCCTTGTGTACCTGTACTGATATACCTGTGCTGATCATGTAAATGTACCACACAAAAAGAAACGCAACTGTAATCCACCCAACAAATGTACCAAGATGTAAATGTAAAACCCATGTAATGCAACTTACATGTAACGGGCCATTAGCACGATCTCTGTGTGTGGGGGGGGGGTGGGGGGGGTGGGGGAGAATGGAGTAGTCATGGACTCACAACTAGAAACCACTGGGACATCCACTGGCAACAAATCTCACTACCAACCCACCCAAGCTCGAAGCGACCCTCCAATGGTCAACCAGGAAAAGCAAAGCCCAGGTCACCATCAATGTACGAGTCAACTTGCATTAAAGACTTGGGGGCAAGTGATGTCATGTATGTAGACCATGTATACTAACTGTATAGTCACATAAGGTGTGCCACCAGAGGGCAGTGCGGTGGGAGACCTGAGTGTCACCTGCATAGGTGTGCAGGGCCCAGTATAAAAGGCTGCCCACCATGCTTGTGCCTCACTCTGGAGTTACAATAAATGGGACTAAGGTCACAACAGCTCAAGTACAATACTGGACCTCGTGGAGTCATTCATAAGAGTATTAAAGAACATAACACAAAGGACCCTCCACTCTTCCACCTCATTAAAAATTTTTTACCATTTAACATGTATTTACGTCCCCTGCTATTACTTCTACACTACATCTGCCACCTGTCTCCGTACTGCTAGCCTACCTATGTCCTCCTGCATTCTTTCATCATTCAGCCCACAATTTACTGTTCTCCACAATTTGGTATAATTGGCAAATTTCAATATTGTTTGATCAATTCCTAAATTGAGATAAGTTATGTGTATAAAAAATAAGAGTGGCTCCAACACCGAGCCCAATGGTAAACCTATCCTCACATCTGATGACCTGGGACTCTCAGAGATATGAAGGCAGACACAACATCTTGACTGATGCAGACCTGCTGTGTTTTTCAGTCACTGGTTGACCTGGTGTGACACTGCACACGGAGAGTCAACACTAAGCGTAGTCTTCAGGTGAAGCAGGAGATCATTGGTTCAGGATTTGCAAGTCATATATTCTGTCCTTAATTTTATATACACTTAGATTTTATATTATTTAGTTAAATAGGATAAATGGGTGGTAATTTGGAAAACAAGAAAGTCGAGCATTGCAAATTTTCTCCAGTATAGACTGAAGATCATATCATCATAAGCAGTCCCTCGAAAAGAGGATGACTTTCTTCCATGTCAAGAAGGGATGAAGGACCTAATATTCCAGGTCCTGAACTACATCCCGAAGAGTGGAAGATGCCTGTGGGTGGATTTTTTTTAACGTGGGGTGGCCGTTGCACACCAGCCACCACACGGGCTCGACAGAGCTAGGTCTTGGTCCAGTGGCAAGGGTTATCCAAGCCAACTGGAGACCAGCTCTGCTGCACAGACCTAGTGCACACACATATTGCAGTGTGGACTGGCCCGTGCTGCCCCTGGGCCCCTGGCCCCGAACTCACGCCTCCCCTGGGCCCCGATCACGTCCCTCTACAGTCTCTCGCCGCTCCTTCACCCTAGTACTGAAGAGCTGTGAGACTGAGACACCAGAGAGCCATTACTATCAGGAGAGTGTAAGTACCTGTATAACATCACAAGTTCACATAAGCAGTTACCATTATAAATTTGGACATAGGAATTTATAATAAAGTTGGCAGACACAAGATTTTTGATATAATACCAGTCAATCTCTTAGGGTGGTATGCATGGGTAGTCAAGGCCAAATGTTGTCTTCAGCTGAAATGAGGTTACAGAGAATGGAATAATTAAACCAGTGCATATAGACATATCTCAGTGACTGTTTCAAAATCATACATTTTGTCTTTATTTCCATTAAAGTGGGATTCTATAGTCTTTTTTGGTTGACAATGTAGGCAGCAGTGTCACCAGTCAGAAACATTAAAATGTCCCGCGTCGAGAGAGGCGGGAGTCAGCGAGAGGCAGCGGCCTATAAAGGCTCAGCAGTCGGGCAGTCCGGGGAGCGTCGAGAGAGGCGGGAGTTGGTGAGAGGCAGCGGCCTATAATGGCTCAGCAGTCGGGCAGTGCGGTGAGAGAGGCGGAGCTTGTACAGCTCCAGCTGGGAGAGAAAGCAAAAAAGAAGTAGAAGGAAATCAAAAGGTGACGTCACAGCCAAGGGGGTAAGTGATTGGCTGGTGATTGGTGAGTAGCTTTTCTTTTTCTTTTTTATATCAGTCAGTAACTTTTAACATTGTTGTTGCCAATTTAAGTGTATCTAAGGGTTAAGTCATGGCAGGAGAGCTCGGTCGCGTGATATGCTCCTCCTGTACCATGTGGGAACTCAGGGACACTTCCGGTGTCCCTGACGACTACATCTGCGGGAAGTGTATCTGCCTCCAGCTCCTGACGGTTGCGGAGTTGGAGCTGAGGGTGGATTCACTCTGGAGCATCCACGATGCTGAGAATGACGTGAGTAGCACGTGTAGCGAGTTGGTCTTATCACAGGTGAAGGGTCCACAGCCAGATAGAGAATACCATTTTGAGTACTGTTGAGGGGGATGACTCATCAGGGGAGGGCAGCAGCAGCCAAGTTCATGGCACCGTGGCTGGCTCTGTTGCACAGGAGGGCAGGAAAAAGAGTGGGAGAGCGATAGTGATAGGGGATTCAATTGTGAGGGGAATAGATAGGCGTTTCTGCAGCCGCAACCGAGACTCCAGGATGGTATGTTGCCTCCCTGGTGCAAGGGTCAAGGATGTCTTGGAGCGGGTGCAGGACATTCTAAAAAGGGAGGGAGATCAGCCAGTTGTCGTGGTGCACATTGGTACCAACGACATAGGTAAAAAAAGGGATGAGGTCCTACAAAATGAATTTAAGGAGCTAGGAGCTAAATTAAAAAGTAGGACCTCAAAAGTAGTAATCTCGGGATTGCTACCAGTGCCACGTGCTAGTCAGAGTAGGAATCGCAGGATAGCGCAGATGAATACGTGGCTTGAGCAGTGGTGCAGCAGGGAGGGATTCAAATTCCTGGGGCATTGGAACCGGTTCTGGGGGAGGTGGGACCAGTACAAACCGGACGGTCTGCACCTGGGCAGGACCGGAACCAATGTCCTCGGGGGATTGTTTGCTAGTGCTGTTGGGGAGGAGTTGAACTAATATGGCAGGAGGATGGGAACCTATGCAGGGAGACAGAGGGAAACAAAAAGGAGACAAAAGCAAAAGACAGAAAGGAGATGAGGAAAAGTGGAGGGCAGAGAAACCCAAGGCAAAGAACAAAAAGGGCCACTGTACAGCAAAATTCTAAAAGGACGAAGGGTGTTAAAAAAACAAGCCTGAAGGCTTTGTGTCTTAATGCAAGGAGTATCCATAATAAGGTGGATGAATTAACTGTGCAAATAGATGTTAACAAATATGATGTGATCGGGATTACGGAGACGTGGCTCCAGGATGATCCGGGCTGGGAACTCAACATCCAGGGATATTCAACATTCAGGAAGGATAGAATAAAAGGAAAAGGAGGTGGGGTAGCATTGCTGGTTAAAGAGGAGATTAAGGCAATAGTTAGGAAGGACATTAGCTTGGATGATGTGGAATCTATATGGGTAGAGCTGCAGAAAACCAAAGGGCAAAAAACATTAGTGGGAGTTGTGTACAGACCTCCAAACAGTAGTAGTGATGTTGGGGAGGGCATCAAACAGGAAATTATGGGTGCATGCAATAAAGGTGCAGCAGTTATAATGGGTGACTTTAATATGAACATAGATTGGGCTAGCCAAACAGGAAGCAATACGGTAGAGGAGGATTTCCTGGAGTGCATAAGGGATGGTTTTCTCGACCAATATGTCGAGGAACCAACTAGGGGGGAGGCCATCTTAGACTGGGTGTTGTGTAATGAGAGAGGATTCATTAGCAATCTCGTTCTGCGAGGCCCCTTGGAGAAGAGTGACCATAATATGGTGGAATTCTGCATTAGGATGGAGAATGAAACAGTTAATTCAGAGACCATGGTCCAGAACTTAAAGAAGGCTAACTTTAAAGGTATGAGGCGTTAATTGGCTAGGATAGATTGGCGAATGATACTTAAGGGGTTGACTGTAGATGGGCAATGGCAGACATTTAGAGACCGCATGGATGAAATACAACAATTGTACATTCCTGCCTGGCGTAAAAATAAAAAAGGGAAGGTGGCTCAACCGTGGCTATCAAGGGAAATCAGGGATAGTATTAAAGCCAAGGAAGTGGCATACAAATTGGCCAGAAATAGCAGTGAACCCGGGGACTGGGAGAAATTTAGAACTCAGCAGAGGAGGACAAAGGGTTTGATTAGGGCAGGGAAAATGGAGTACAAGAAGAAGCTTGCAGGGAACATTAAGGCGGATTGCAAAAGTTTCTATAGATATGTAAAGAGAAAAAGGTTAGTAAAGACAAACGTAGGTCCCCTGCAGTCAGAATCAGCGGAAGTCATAACGGGGAACAAAGAAATGGCGGACCAATTGAACAAGTACTTTGGTTCGGTATTCACTAAGGAGGACACAAACAACCTTCCGGATATAAAAAGGGTCAGAGGGTCTAGTAAGGAGGAGGAACTGAGGGAAATCCTTATTAGTCAGGAAATTGTGTTGGGGAAATTGATGGGATTGAAGACCGATAAATCCCCAGGGCCTGATGGACTGCATCCCAGAGGACTTAAGGAGGTGGCCTTTGAAATAGCGGATGCATTGACAGTCATTTTCCAACATTCCATTGACTCTGGATCAGTTCCTATCGAGTGGAGGGTAGCCAATGTAATCCCACTTTTTAAAAAAGGAGGGAGAGAGAAAGCAGGGAATTATAGACCGGTCAGCCTGACCTCAGTAGTGGGAAAAATGATGTAATCAATTATTAAGGATGTCATAGCAGCGCATTTGGAAAGAGGTGACATGATAGGTCCAAGTCAGCATGGATTTGTGAAAGGGAAATCATGCTTGACAAATCTTCTGGAATTTTTTGAGGATGTTTCCAGTAGAGTGGACAAGGGAGAACCAGTTGATGTGGTATATTTGGACTTTCAGAAGGCTTTCGACAAGGTCCCACACAAGAGATTAATGTGCAAAGTTAAAGCACATGGGATTGGGAGTAGTGTGCTGACATGGATTGAGAACTGGTTGTCAGACAGGAAGCAAAGAGTAGGAGTAAACGGGTACTTTTCAGAATGGCAGGCAGTGACTAGTGGGGTACCGCAAGGTTCTGTGCTGGGGCCTCAGCTGTTTACATTGTACATTAATGATTTAGACAAGGGGATTAAATGTAGTATCTCCAAATTTGCAGATGACACTAAGTTGGGTGGCAGTGTGAGCTGCGAGGAGGATGCTATGAGGCTGCAGAGTGACTTGGATAGGTTAGGTGAGTGGGCAAATGCATGGCAGATGAAGTATAATGTGGATAAATGTGAGGTTATCCATTTTGGTGGTAAAAACAGAGAGACAGACTATTATCTGAATGGTGACAGATTAGGAAAAGGAGAGGTGCAACGAAACCTGGGTGTCATGGTACATCAGTCATTGAAGGTTAGCATGCAGGTACAGCAGGCAGTTAAGAAAGCAAATGGCATGTTGTCCTTCATAGCGAGGGGATTTGAATACAGGGGCAGGGAGGTATTGCTACAGTTGTACAGGGCCTTGGTGAGGCCACACCTGGAGTATTGTGTACAGTTTTGGTCTCCTAACTTGAGGAAGGACATTCTTGCTATTGAGGGAGTGCAGCGAAGGTTCACCAGACTGATTCCCGGGATGGTGCGACTGACCTATCAAGAAAAACTGGATCAACTGGGCTTGTATTCACTGGAGTTCAGAAGAATGAGAGGGGACCTCATAGAAACGTTTAAAATTCGGACGGGTTTGGACAGGTTGGATGCAGGAAGAATGTTCCCAATGTTGGGGAAGTCCAGAACCAGGGGTCACAGTCTAAGGATAAGGGGTAAGCCATTTAGGACCGAGATGAGGAGAAACTTCTTCACCCAGAGAATGGTGAACCTGTGGAATTCTCTACCACAGAAAGTAGTTGAGGCCAATTCATTAAATATATTCAAAAGGGAGTTAGATGTAGTCCTTACTACTAGGGGGATCAAGGGGTATGGAGAGAAAGCAGGAAGGGGGTACTGAATTTGCATGTTCAGCCATGAACTCATTGAATGGCGGTGCAGGCTCGAAGGGCCGAATGGCCTACTCCTGCACCTATTTTCTCTGTTTCTATGTTTCTATGTCTATTAAGGCAAGTGTCCTGGGCACCATAAATATGATAAACAAAAAAAAGATAACTATACATAATACAGCGACATTACACAAATAATAGAGAAAGAAAGAACTTGCTTTTATGTAGTGCCTTATATTATCTCAGGATGTCCCAAAGCATTTACCACCAATGAAGTACTATTAAAGTGTAGTTACTGCTGTAATGTCGGAAATGCGGCAGCCAATTTGTGCACAGCAATCTCCCACAAACAACAATGAGATAATGACCAGCTAATTTGTTTTAGTGATGTTGATTGATGGATAAATATTGTCCAGGTCACCAGGAAGAACTTCCCTGCTCTTCTTCGAAATAGTGCCATGGGATCTTTTCTGTCCACCTGAGAGGGCAGATGGGGCCTCGGTTTAACGCCTCATATGAAAGACGGCCCCATCCAGCTATGCAGCACTCCCTCAGCACCACACTGGAGTGTCAGCCTGGAGGTGAGAGTGCCACCAACTGAGCCAAAGCTGATAATTAAATCATAGTCTTGTTGTGGATATCTATTAGCTCCTCTATATCCCGCGGTGCCCAAAGGTTGTGGAAGGCCTCACACGTACCGGAGGATTCTATAGCAATGAGATGAATCGGCAGTTTTTCTGATGGCATTGTTCCTTCTCCTCTTCCCTCCCTTCTATCTTCCTCCTGCAACTCCTCTCCTTTCTCTTTCCCCAACTCACCATCAACAACCCCAATCATTGAGGCTCTTCCCTTTGTCTCGACCCACTGCATGGAACATTTGCCAGTGTTATTAAATGCAAGGTCCCCCATCATGCTTGAGTCCTTCCATGGTTGCTCATAATAACATTATAATTTAAATTAAAAACAGAACATGCTGGAAGTACTTAGCAGGTCAGGCAACATCTGTGGAGAGAGAAACAGAGCTCACACTCGAGGTCGATGCCCCTTCATCAGAACAGTCATCAACCTGAAACGTTAACTCTGTTTCTCTCTCCACAGATGCTGCCTGACCTGCTGAGTATTTCCAGCTTTTTCCATTTTCATTTCGGATTTCCAGCACCCGCAGTACTTTGCTTTTGTTATAATGTAATTATTGTTTGAGTTTTACTTTTATTATAAATTGTGTAATTATTGTATTGTGGTGCTCTAGGGCACATGGCACTTGGGCAGCACCCCAGGTATACCAGAAAAGAACCCCTCCCGCTCATGCTTCAACACTGAGTTTAGTACAGGAGCAGGGCTGACCCTTTTAAATACCGGCAATTGCCAATTAAAAGCCAAGCAAAGGACTGTAAATTAACAGGTTTTAAATGAAACTTAATAAATCAAATTAAAATGTTGTTGTTGGTTGCGATAATGCACTCCAGTCCCTCCGCGGAAGGCTTCGAGTGTGCCAGTGGACATCATGTGCTCGATCTCCAGGGACATCCAGGCATGAACGGAACCATGGAAGAGAGGCAGGCAATCAGGCTGAATGACCCCCTCTGATACGTCCTTACTACACAGTATAAATGCACACGAGGCCCATGCTTGAGAGAAGGTCAGTCTGTGACCTGTCCTTTATTCCATAGCACTCCAGTGATGCAAGTGGGTGGAGTTTGCCCTTTGAAATCTGAAGGTCCAGGTTAGGAATGTCTCCCACAAGTTCACCACCTAGTGGTCATTGTTCTCACGGTGTACAACTTAGGTCAGATTATACATGGGTTACAATGCTGGTTGAATACATGACATCACCTCCCCCCCCAAAGTCTTATTGGGATCACAGGTTAAGTCTCTCTGGTGGTTTACGCTCTCTTGTAGAGCACCTGAGTTGGGGCTCCGGTTGTTGGGCGCTGGCCTGAGTGTCTGTTGTTTGCGGTGCCTCAGGCCTGTCCGGACTACTCACAGTGACTGGGCTCTCCTCCCTTTGGTTCCTGTGTTCGGTCACCTGTGGAGGAGTGAACTCTATATCGTGTTCTTCCTCTGCATCTTCTATGGGGTTGCTGAACCTCCTTTTTGTTTGATCCACATGTTTGCGGCAGATTTGTCCATTAGTAAGTTTAACTACCAGAATCCTATTTCCCTCTTTGGCAACCACAGTGCCTGCGAGCCATTTGGGCCCTGCAGCGTAGTTGAGGACAAAAACAGCGTCATTTACATCAATACATCGCGCCCTCGCATTCTTGTCATGGTAGTCATATTGTGACTGGTGCCTGCTCTCGACAATTTCTTTCATGGTGGGGTGTATAAGGGATAACCGGGTTTTGAGCGTCCTTTTCATTAGCAGCTCTGCGGGTGGAACCCCTGTGAGCGTGTGTGGTCGGGATCTATAGGCCAACAGGAGGCGTGATAAGCGTCTTTGAAGGGAACCCCCTTGGATTCTGTGCATCCCCTGTTTGATTATCTGCACTGCTCGTTCTGCCTGGCCGTTTGAGGCCGGCTTGAACGGTGCCGTTCTAACATGGTTAATTCCATTGCCTGCCATGAAGTCCTGGAATTCAGTGCTTGTGAAGCACGGGCCATTGTCGCTGACCAAGATGTCCGGTAGACCTTGGGTGGCGAACATTGCCCGTAGACTTTCTACCATGGCAGAGGATGTGCTTGAATTTAAAATGTCACACTCAATCCATTTGGAGTAGGCGTCTACTACAACTAAAAACATTTTTCCCATGAACGGACCTGCGTAGTCCACATGGATGCGTGACCAAGGCTTGGCGGGTCAGGACCAGGGGCTAAGGGGGGCTTCCCTGGGCGCATTGCCCAGCTGGGCACGCATGTTGCACCTGCGAACACAGAGTTCCAGATCTGCGTTTATCCCTGGCCACTAAACGTGTGACCTGCCAATTGCCTTCATCGTGACAATGCCCGGGTGCTCATTGTGGAGTTCTCTGATGAACATCTCTCTGCCCATCTGGGGCATGACTACGTGGTTTCCCCACAGTAGGTAATTGGCCTGAATCGAGAGTTCGTCCCTGCGCCTGTGAAATGGTTTAAATTCCTCAGGGCATGCCCTGTATGTGGCTGCCCAGTCCCCATTCAGGACACATTTCTTGACTAGAGACAATAGCGGGTCTCTATTTGTCCAGATTTTAATCTGATGGGCTGTCACGGGTGAGCCTTCTCTTCCGAAAGCTTCAACAGCCATGACCATCTCAGCAGCATGCTCGGTAGCCCCCTCAGTGGTGGCTAGTGGGAGCCTGCTGAGTGCATCGGCGCAGTTTTCGGTGCCCGGTCTGTGCCGAATTGTGTAATCATAGGCGGCTAACGTGAGTGCCCACCTCTGTATGCGGGCCGATGCATTTGCATTTATGGCCTTGTTGTCGGCCAAAAGGGACGTTAGGGGTTTGTGATCTGTCTCCAGCTCAAATTTCCTGTCAAACAGGTACTGGTGCATTTTCTTTACCGCATATACACATGCGAGCGCCTACTTTTCTACCATCCCGTAGCCCCTTTCTGCCTGGGACAGACTTCTGCAGGCATAAGCTACCGACTGTAACTGACACTTGGCATTGACATGCTGCACCACACACCCGACACCATAGGACGACGCATCGCACGTTAACACAAGTTTCTTACATGGGTCATATAGCGTTAACAGATTGTTGGAACATAACAAATTGCGTGCTCTATTAAAAGCCCTTTCCTGGCTATCCCCCCAGACCCATTCACGACCTTTGCGTAGGAGCACGTGTAACGGCTCTAGCAGCATGCTCAATTTGGGAAGAAAATTACCAAAATAGTTCAGGAGCCCCAGGAATGAACGCAGCTCCGTCGTGTTCCGGGGTCTGGGTGCTCTGTGGATCGCTTTCGTCTTGGACGCAGTAGGGCTGATCCCGTCTGCTCTACCCTCATCCCCACGAATTCTACCTCTGGAGCTAGGAAGACGCACTTTGCCTTTTTCAGTCGCAGCCCTGTCCGGTCCAGTCTGCGTAGCACCTCCTCCAGGTTGTGGAGGTGTTCTTCAGTAACCCGTGACGAGGATGTCGTCCTGAAAAACCACCGTCCCTGGAATCGACTTGAGGAGACTTTCTATATTTCGTTGGAAGATCGCGGCGACCGAGCGAATCCCGAACGGACATCTGTTGTACTTAAACAACCCCTTGTGTGTCGTGATGGTGGTCAGCTTCTTCGACTCACTCGCCAGCTCCTGGGTCATGTAAGCTGAGGTCAGGTCCAATTTTGAAAAAAGTTTGCCACCGGATAGCGTTGTAAAGAGGTCCTCCACTCTCGGTCGTGGGTACTGGTCTTGGAGTGACACCCGATTGATGGTGGCCTTGTAATCGCCACATATCATGACCGACCCATCCGCCTTGAGCACCGGCACAATCGGGCTCGCCCAGTCACTGAATTCGACTGGCGAGATGATGCCTTCCCTCAGCAGGCGGTCCAATTCGCCTTCTATCTTTTCCCGCATCACGTACTGCACCGCTCTGGCCTTGTGGTGTACGGGCCTGGCGTCCAGGTTTGTGTAAGAACATAAGAACATAAGAACATAAGAATTAGGAACAGGAGTAGGCCATCGAGCCACTCGAGCCTGCTCCGCCATTCAACAAGATCATGGCTGATCTGGCCGTGGACTCAGCTCCACTTACCCACCCGCTCCCCATAACCCTTAATTCCCTTCTTGGTTAAAAATCTATCTATCTGTGACTTGAATACATTCAATGAGCTAGCCTCAACTGCTTCCTTGGGCAGAGAATTCCACAGATTCACAACCCTCTGGGAGAAGAAATTCCTTCTCAACTCTTTTAAATTGGCTCTCCCGTATTTTGAGGCTGTGCCCCCTAGTTCTAGTCTCCCCGACCATTGGAAACAACCTCTCTGCCTCTATCTTTCATTATTTTAAATGTTTCTATAAGATCACCCCTCATCCTTCTGAACTCCAACGAGTAAAGACCTAGTCTACTCAATCTATCATCATAAGGTAACCCCCTCATCTCCGGAATCAGCCTCGTGAATCGTCTCTGTACCCCCTCCAAAGCTAGTATATCCTTCCTTAAGTAATGTGACCAAAACTGCACGCAGTACTCCAGGTGTGGCCTCACCAATACCCTATACAGTTGCAGAAGGACCTCCCTGCTTTTGTACTCCATCCCTCTCGCAATGAAGGCCAACATTCCATTCGCTTTCCTGCTTACCTGTTGCACCTGCAAACTAACTTTTTGGAGTTCATGCACAAGGACCCCCAGGTCCCTCTGCACCGCAGCATGTTGTAATTTCTCCCCATTCAAATAATATTCCCTTTTACTGTTTTTTTTCCCAAGGTGGATGACCTCACACTTTCCGATATTGTATTCCATCTGCCAAATCTTAGCCCATTCACTTAACCTATCTAAATCTCTTTGCAGCCTCTCTATCCTCTACACAACCCGCTTTCCCACTAATCTTTGTGTCATCTGCAAATTTTGTTACACTACACTCTGTCCCCTCTTTCAGGTCATCTACGTATATTGTAAACAGTTGTGGTCCCAGCACCGATCCCTGTGGCACACCATTAACCACCGATTTTCAACCCAAAAAGGATCCATTTATCCCGACTCTCTGCTTTCTGTTAGCCAGCCAATTCTCTATCCATGCTAATACATTTCCACTAACTCCGCGTACCTTTATCTTCTGCAGTTACCTTTTGTGTGGCACCTTATCGAATGCCTTTTGAAAATCTAAATACACCACATCCATCGGTACACCTCTATCCACCATGCTCGTTATATCCTCAAAGAATTCCAGTGAATTAGTTAAACATGATTTCCCCTTCATGAATCCATGTTGCGTCTGCTTGATTGCACTATTCCTATCTAGATGTCCCGCTATTTCTTCCTTAATGATAGCTTCAAGCATTTTCCCCACTACAGATGTTAAACTAACCGGCCTATAGTTACCTGCCATTTGTCTGCCCCCCTTTTAAAACAGAGGCATTACATTAGCTGCTTTCCAATCCGCTGGTACCTCCCCAGAGTCCAGAGGATTTTGGTAGATGATAACGAATGCATCTGCTATAACTTCCGCCATCTCTTTTAATACCCTGGGATGCATTTCATCAGGACCAGGGGACTTGTCTACCTTGAGTCCCATTAGCCTGTCCAGCACTACCCCACTAGTGATAGTGATTATCTCAAGGTCCTCCCTTCCGACATTCCTGTGACCAGCAATTTGTGGCATGGTTTTTGTGTCTTCCACTGTGAAGACCGAAGCAAAATAATTGTTTAAGGTCTCAGCCATTTCCACATTTCCCATTATTAAATCCCCCTTCTCATCTTCTAAGGGACCAACATTTACTTTAGTCACTCTTTTCCGTTTTATATATCTGTAAAAGCTTTTACTATCCGTTTTTATGTTTTACGCAAGTTTACCTTCGTAATC
This sequence comes from Pristiophorus japonicus, assembly GCF_044704955.1. Lineage (NCBI taxonomy): Eukaryota > Metazoa > Chordata > Chondrichthyes > Pristiophoridae > Pristiophorus > Pristiophorus japonicus. Next base: position 307,666,434 of record NC_091979.1, read on the forward strand.
TATCTTTCCTTTCTTTATTGCTTTCTTAGTCATTCTTTGCTGTCGTTTAAAATTTTCACAATCTTCTATTTTCCCACTAATCTTGGCCACCTTATACACATTGGTTTTTAATTTGATACTCTCCTTTATTTCCTTGGTTATCCACGGCTGGTTATCCCTTCTCTTACCGCACTTCTTTTTCATTGGAATATATTTTTGTTGAGCACGATGAAAGAGCTCCTTAAAAGTCCTCCACTGTTCCTCAATTGTGCCACCGTTTAGTCTGTGTTTCCAGTCTACTTTAGCCAACTCTGCTCTCATCCCACTGTAGTCCCCTTTGTTTAAGCATAGTACGCTCGTTTGAGTCACTACTTCCTCACCCTCAATCTGTATTACAAATTCAACCATACTGTGATCACTCATTCCGAGAGGATCTTTTGCTCGGAGATCGTTTATTATTCCTGTCTCATTACACAGGACCAGATCTAAGATAGCTTGCTCCCTTGTAGGTTCTGTAACATACTGTTCTAAGAAACAATCCCGCATGCATTCTATGTATTCCTCCTCCAGGCTACCCAGTGTGATTTGATTTGACCAATCGATATGTAGGTTAAAATCCCCCATGATTACTGCCGTTCCTTTTTCACATGCCTCCATTATTCCCTTGATTATTGCCACCGTGAAGTTATTATTTGGGGGCTTATAAACTACGCCCACCAGTGACTTTTTCCCCTTACTATCTCTAATCTCCACCCATATGTGAATCACTACCTTGGCCCCCATGAAAGTGCCAATGCCGGGTTGAAATAATGAGTCAAATTTGTCAAGGACCTGTGAGCATGATACTCGCTCCACAGAGGAAATTGCATTGACATCACCCCATTTCCAGTTCATGACAGCAAGCCAACTCCTCCCCAGCAGTGTGGGACCGTCCCCTGGGACAACCCAGAGTGGCAACCTGTTCTCCGAATCTTTGTGGGTCACGACTACGTGGCGCTGCCTAACACCGGAATGATCTCCTTTCTGTATGTCCGTAGCTGTGCGTCAATCGGCGATAATTTTGGCCTCCTGGCCTTGGACGCCCACAACTTTTCGAACTGTTTGATATCCATCAGGGACTGGCTGGCCCCCGTGTCTAGCTCCATTGATACTGGGATGCCATTGAGGAGCACTTTCATCATTATCGGTGGCGTCCTGGTGTATGAACTGTATACGTGCTCCACATGAACTCGCTGAACTTCAGCTTCCAGCGATTTCCCCCAGCGTTCATTTCTGCAATTTCTGCAGGTATTTTGCTCATCTCTGCAAACTCCAGCTGAATGTATGCCTCCACGCCTCCAACATGAGCTGCTGTTTGAAACAAAATGTCCCTTGCCAGTCGATCGTCCCTGACTGCCCCTGTCCTTGAGTGCGCCATTAACAGGTGTTGATGGCCCCATTCCTGGCCGCATTGTTCCTTGCAATGGCGTGACTCACCGTTCAGCTTGTCATTGTCTCTGTCGAACTCCCCCTCTGGGTTCGACTACATGTTGGGGCATGCCCAACTGCCCTTGTCTGCCTGGAGAACTGTGTGCTGCTTTAACAACGTTTAATCTCTGTCCCAACCATTCCTTAACACAGTACCTCTCGTCTGTTCTGCTCGTGGCCATGCTCCCGTGGTTTAAATCCCAGTTTGTCGTCGCCATTGATACGTCCTTACTATACAGTATAGATGCACACGAGGCCCATGCTTGAGAGAAGGTCAGTCTGTGTCCTGTCCTTTATTCCTTCGCACTCAAGTGATGAAGGTGGGTGGAGCTTCCCCTTTTATACCTGAAGGTCCAGGTTAGGAGTGTCTCCCATAAGTTCACCACCTAGTGGTCATTGTTCTCACAGTGCACAACTTAGGTCAGATTATATATGGGTTACAATGCTGGTTGAATACATGACACCCTCAACCGCCTGATGCCTGGGCCTGTTGATGGGCACCTCGGCCAGGCCCGGGAGCAGAGGAGCAAGGCTGAGTGTTGCTCAGAACCAGGCTGGGAGATGAGGGAATCATAGAAATTTACAGCACGGAAGGAGGCCATTTCGGCCCATCGTGTCTGTGCCGGCCAACAAGAAGCTATCCAGCCTAATCCCACTTTCCAGCTCCAGGTCCATAACCCTGCAGGTTACAGCACTTCAAGTGCACATCCAAGTACTTTTTAAATGTGGTGAGAGTTTCTGCCTTTACCACCCTTTCAGGCAGTGAATTCCAGACCCCCCACAACCCTCTGTGTGAAGAAATTTCCCCTCAAAACCCCTCTAAACCTGCTACCAATTACTTTAAGGTAATGCCCCCTGGTTGTTGACCCCTCTGCTAAGGGAAATAGGCCCTTTCTATCCATTATATCTAGGCCCCTCATAATTTTATACACCTCAATGGGGTCTCCCCTCAGCCTCCTCTGTTCCAAGGAAAACAAATCCAGCCTATCCAATCTGTCCTCATAGCTATGATTCTCCACTCCCGGCAACATCCTCGTAAATCTCCTCTGTACCCTCTCCAGTGCAATCACATCCTTCCTTTAATGCGGTGACCAGAACTGCACGCAGTACTCCAGCTGTGGCCTAACCAGTGTTTTATACAATTCAAGCATAACCCCCTGATCTTGTACTCTATGCCTTGGCTAATAAAGGCAAGCATTCCGTATGCTTTCTTAACCACCTTATCCATCTGGCTTGCTACATTTAGGGATCTGTGGACATGCACTCCAAGGTCCCTTTGTTTCTCTGCACTTCTCAGTGTCATACCATTTAATGTGTATTCCCATTCCTTGTTAGCCCTCGCCAAATGCATTACCTCACACTTCCCCGGATTAAATTCCATTTGCCACTGTTCCGCCCACCTGATCAGTTGATTGATATCTTCCTGCAGTCAGCAGCTTTCTTCTTCATTATCAATCACACAGACATATGTATCCTACATGGCTACTGTTGGTACTATCACAAGGTGTGCCACCAGAGGGCACAGCAGTGGGAGACTTGTAGGTTACCTGTACAGGTGTGCCTGGCCTAGTATAAAAGGCAGGCCACCAGGTGTGATCCTCACTCTGGAGTTAACTTATAAAGGACTAAGGTCACTACAGTTCAAGTACAACACATTGCCTCGTGGCGTCATTACTAGAGAATCTAAGGACACAACACATACGATCTGCAAACTTCTTAATCATACCTCCTATATGCAAGTCTAGGTCATTAATGCATACCTCAAAAAGCAAGGGCCCTATAACTGAGCCCTGCGGAACCCCACTGGAAACTTCCTTCCAGCCCTGCAGCATGTCATGTGAGAGCCTGCCAACTGCGCACAACTCTTTTAAATACAGGCGGTTTACCAATTGAATTTAACCATGTATAAAACCTGTAAACTTACAAAAAAAAAGTATTCTTAATAAATCAATTTAAAATGTTGTTGCCAGTTGTGATGATGGACTCCAGTCCCTCCAGTGCCCACAGGTCGCGGAAGACCTCGAATGTGCCGGTGGACACCGCGTGCTCCATCTCCAGGGACACCCGGGCGCGAACATAGCCGTGGGAGAGAGGCAGGCCGAATGACCCCCTCAACTGCCTGCGGCCTGGACCTGTTGATGGACACCTCGGCCAGGGCCAGGAGCAGAGGAGCAAGGCCGAGTGCTGCTCAGAACCAGGCAGCGGGCGGTCGAGGGGGTCGTTCAGCCCAACTGCCTGCCTCTTTTCCGCAGTTATATCCGAGTCAGGGTGTCCCTGGAGATGGAGCGCTCGGTGTCCATCCGGTACGCTCGTGGCCTTCCGCGAGAGGTGGGCGCCGGAGGGACTGGAGTGCATCATCACCTCCGGCAAACAAATTTTAATTTGATTTAAGTTTCCGGTTAAAAGTTAATTGCTTTAATTGTCGGTTTTAGTGCCCCCACCCCCGCCACCCCCACTTATTCACTGGAATTTATAAGAATGAGAGGGGATCTCATCGAAACATATAACATTCTGACCGGATTGGACAGGTTAGAGGCAGGAAGAATGTTGCTGATGTTGGAGAAATCCAAAACCAGGGGTCACAGTCTAAGGATAAGGGGTAAGCCATTTAGGACCGAAATGAGGAGAAACTTCTTCACTCAGAGAGTTGTTAACCTGGGGAATTCTCTAGCACAGAAAGTTGTTGAGGCCAGTTCGTTAGATATATTCAAAAGGGAGTTAGATGCGGCCCTTACGGCTCAAGGGATAGAAACATAGAAACATAGAAAATAGGTGCAGGAGTAGGCCATTCGGCCCATCATGCCTGCACCACCATTCAATAAGATCATGGTTGATCATCACCTCAGTACCCCTTTCCTGCTTTCTCTCCATACCCCTTGATCCCTTTAGTCGTAAGGGCCATATCTTGAATATATCCAATGAACTGGCATCAACAACTCTCTGCGGTAGAGAATTCCACAGGTTAACAACTCTCTGAGTGAAGAAGTTTCTCCTCATCTCGGTCCTAAATGGCTTACCCCTTATCCTTAGACTGTGTCCCCTGGTTCTGGACTTCCCCAACATCGGGAATATTTTTCCTGCGTCTAACCTGTCCAGTCCCGTCAGAACTTTATAAGTTTGTGTGAGATCCCCTCTCATCCTTCTAAACTCCAGTGAATACAGGCCCAGTCGATCCAGTCTTTCCTCATATGTCAGTCCTGCCATCCCGGGAATCAATCGAGTGAACCTTTGCTGCACTCCCTCAATAGCAAGAACGTCCTTCCTCAGATTAGGAGACCAAAACTGAACACAATATTCCAGGTGAGGCCTCACCAAGGCCCTGTACAACTGCAGTAAGACCTCCCTGCTCCTATACTCAAATCCCCTAGCTATGAAGGCCAACATACCATTTGCCTTCTTCACCGCCTACTGTACCTTCATGCCAACTTTCAATGACTGATGAACCATGACACCCAGGTCTCGTTGCACCTCCCCTTTTCCTAATCTGTCACCATTCAGATAATATTCTGTCTTCCTGTTTTTGCCACCAAAGTGGATAACCTCATATTTATTCACATTATACTGCATCTGCCATGCATTTGCCCACTCACCTGACCTGTCCAAGTCACCCTGCAGCCTCTTAGCATCCTCCTCACAGCTCACACCGCCACCCAGCTTAGTGTCGTCTGCAAACTTGAAGATATTACACTCAATTCCTTCATCTAAATCATTGATGCATATTGTAAATAGCTGGGGTCCCAGCACTGAGCCCTGTGGCACCCCATTAGTCACCGCCTGCCATTCTGAAAAGGACCCATTTATCCCGACTCTCTGCTTCCTGTCTGCCAACCAGTTCTCTATCCACATCAGTACATTACCCCCAATGCCATGTGCTTTAATTTTGCACACTAATCTCTTGTGTGGGACCTTGTCAAAAACTTATTGAAAGTCCAAATACACCACATCCACTGGTTCTCCCTTGTCTCTCTAGTTGTTACATCCTCAAAAAATGCTAGAAGATTTGTCAAGGATGATTTTCCTTTCATAAATCCATGCTGATTTGGACCGATCCTGTCACTGCTTTCCAAATGCACTGCTATTTCATCTTTAATAATTGATTCCAACATTTTCCCCACTACTGATGTCAGACTAACCGGTCTATAATTACCTATTTTCTCTCTCCCTCCTTTTTAAAAAAGTGTTATTACATTAGCTACCCTCCAGTCCATAGGAACTAATCCAGAATTGATAGACTGTTGTAAAATGATCACCAATGCATCCACTATTTCTAGGGCCACTTCCTTAAGTACTTTGGGATGCAGACTATCAGGCCCCAGGGATTTATCGGCCTTCAATCTCATCAATTTCCCTGACACAATTTCCCGCCTAATAAGGATTTCCTTCAGTTCCTCCTTCTCACTAGACTCTTGGTCCCCTCTTATTTCCAGGTTAATTATGCCTTCCTTTGTGAAGACAGAACCAAAGTATTTGTTAAACTGGTCTGCCATTTCTTTGTTCCCCATTATAAATTCACCTGAATCTGACTGCAAGGGACCTATGTTTTTCTTCACTAATCTTTTTCTCTTCACATATCTATAGAAGCTTTTGCAGTCAGTTTTTATGTTCCCAGCAAGCTTCCTCTCATACTTTATTTTCCCCCTCCTAATTAAACCCTTTGTCCTCCTCTGCTGAATTCTAAATTTTTCCCAGTCCTCAGGTCTGCTGCTTTTTCTGGCCAATTTATATGCCTCTTCCTTGGATTTAACACTATCCTTAATTTCCCTTGTTAGCCACGGTTGAGCCACCTTCCCTGTTTTATTTTTACTCCAGACAGGGATGTACAATTGTTGAAGTTCATCCATGTGATCTTTAAATGTTTGCCATTGCCTATCCACCATCAATCTTTCAAATATCATTCGCCAGTCTATTCTAGCCAATTCACGTCTCATACCATTGAAGTTACGTTTCCTTAAGTTCAGGGCCCAAGTGTCTGCATTAACTGTGTCACTCTCCATCTTAATAAAGAATACTACCTTATTTTGGTCGCTCTTCTCCAAGGGGCCTCGCACAACAAAATTGCTGATTAGTCCTTTCTCATTACACATTACCCAGTGTAGGATGGCCAGCCCTCTAGTTGGTTCCTCGACATATTGATCTAGAAAACCATCCCTAATACACTCCAGGAAATCCTCCTCCACCGTTTGCTACCAGTTTGGTTAGCCCAATCAATATGTAGATTAAAGTCGCCCATGATAACTGCTGTACCTTTATTGCATGCATCCCTAATTTCTTGTTTGATGTTGTCCCCAACCTCACTACTACTGTTTGGTGGTCTGTACACAACTCCCACTAGCGTTTTCTGCCCTTTGGTATTCCGTAGCTCCACCCATACAGATTCCACATCATCCACGCTAATGTGTTTCCTTACTATTGCATTAATTTCCTCTTTAACCAGCATCACTACCCCACTTCCTTTTCCTTTCTGTCTATCCTTCCTGAATGTTGAATACCCCTGGATGTTGAGTTCCCAGCCTTGGTCACCCTGGAGCCATGTCTCCGTGATGCCAATTATATCATAATCGTTAATTGCTGCCTGCGCAGTTAATTCGTCCACCTTATTACGAATACTCCTCACATTGAGGCACAGAACCTTCAGGTTTGTCTTTTTAACACACTTTGCCCCTTTAGAATTTTGCTGTAATGTGGCCCTGTTTGATTTTTGCCTTGGGTTTCTCTGCTCTCCATTTTTACTTTTCTTCTTTCTATCTTTTGCTTCTGCCCCCTTTCTACTTCCCTCTGTCTCCCTGCATAGGTTCCCATCCCCCTGCCATATTAGTTTAACCCCTTCTCAACAGCACTAGCAAACACTCCCCCTTGGACATTGTTTCCATTTCTGCCCAGGTGCAGACCGTCTGGTTTGTACTGGTCCCACCTCCCCCAGAACCGGTTCCATTGTCCCAGGAATTTGAATCCCTCCCTTCTGCACCACTCCTCAAGCCAAATATTCATCTTAGCTATCCTGCGATTCCTACTCTGACTAGCACGTGGCACTGGTAGCAATCCTGAGATTACTACCTTTGAGATCCTACTTTTTAATTTAATTCCTAGCTCCCTAAATTCAGTTTGTAGGGCCTCATCCCTGTTTTTTACCTATATCGTTGGTACCTTTATGCACTGTGACAACTGGCTGTTCACCCTCTCCCTTCAAAATGTCCTGCAGTTGCTCCGAGACATCTTTGACCCTTGCACCAGGGAGGCAACATACCATCCTGGAGTTTCGATTGCTGCCGCAGAAACGCCTATTTATTCCCCTTAAAATAGAATCCCCTACCACTATAGCTCTCCCACTCTTTTTCCTGCCCTCCTGTGCAGCAGAGCCACCCACGGTGCCATGAACTTGGCTGCTGCTGCCCTCCCCTGGTGAGTCATCCCCCCCAACAGCACCCAAGGCGGTGTATCTGTTTTGGAGGGGGATGGCCGCAGGGGACCCCTGCACTACCTTCCTTCCACTGCTCTTCCTTATGGTCACCTATTCCTTATCTGCCTGTGTATCCTTTACCTGCGGTGTGACCAACTCACTAAACATGCTATTCACGACATCCTCAGCATCGCGAATGCTTCAGAGTGAATCCACCCGCAGCTCCAGTGCTGCAATGCAGTCTGTCAGGAGCTGCAGCAGGATACACTTCCCGCACATGTAGTCGCCAGGGACACTGGAAGCGTCCCTGAGTTCCCTCATAGCACAGGAGGAGCATGATACGTGCCCGAGCTCTCCTGCCATGACTTAACCCTTAGATTAACCTAATTTGGCAACAATGTCAAAGGTTACCTACTGATAACGAAATAAAAGAAGAGAAAAAAAGATTAAATACTCGCCAATCCACCAGCCAATCACTTCCAATCACTTACCCGCTTGACTGTAATGTCACCTTTCGATTTCTTTCCACTTCTTTGTTTACCTTCTGCTCCTGCACCTGCACCAGCCAGCCTCCGACGCCTCTCTGGCCTTTTATAGGTCTCCTCCCGACTGCCCGCTCGAACTCCCGCTGCCTCCGACGCCCCTCGGATCAAGGAGTATGTAGAGAAGGCGGGAGTCGGTTACTGAAGTTGCAAAAATAATCAGCCATGATCATATTGAATGGTGGTGCAGGCTCGAAGGGCCGAATGGCCTACTCCTGCACCTACTTTCTATGTTTCTATGTACGAGGAGAAACTTCTTCACTCAGAGAGTTGTGAGCCTGTGGAATTCTCTGCCGCAGAAAGTTGTTGAGGCCAGTTCGTTAGATATATTCAAAAGGGAGTTAGATGTGGCCTTTACGGCTAAAGGGATCAAGGGGTATGGAGAGAAGGTGGGAGTGGGGTACTGACGTTTCATGATCAACCATGATCATATTGAATGATGGTGCAGGCTAGAAGGGCCGAATGGCCTACTCCTGCACCTATTTTCTATGTTTGTATGTTTCTATGAATGGGGTACTGAAGTTGCATGATCAACCATGATCATTTTGAATGATGGTGCAGGCTCTCGGGCTGAAAGGCCTGCTCGTGCACCTATTTTCTATGTTTGTATGTTTCTATGAATGGGGTACTGAAGTTGCATGATCAACCATGATCATATTGAACTGTGGTGCAAGCTCGAAGGGCCAAATGGCCTGCTCCTGCACCTATTTTCTATGTTTCTATGTTAATCAGGGGTTGATTTACGGTTTGACACAAAATAGTTGAATGCTGCTCAGAAGCAGGCTGGGAGGAACCCCTGCAGCTGACGTCATGGGGGGGAAAACCCTGCAGCTGACGTCAGATGAGAGTCTGGCGCCTGCGCACGGCGCTCACTGGCTCCTCCCTCCCCCCCCCCCCCCCGGTGACGTTGGACGCGGGCCCGGCCTTTGATCGTGCGGCGTGGGGCGAGCGTGCTTTGTTACTTTGTGGCTGCGGTGCGGGCGAAGGGGCAAGGTTCCGCCGGCGGCCGAGCGATGGGGAGCAGCTGTGGCGCTAGAGGTACAGGCACGGCTCGGCTTCTTGGTGCATGCAAGGCGGCGCTCGCAGGGGAAGGGGGGCAGCCCCCGGTACATGGTGCAGAGCAGCCCCCGGGCTGCCCCCACCCCGGGTCTCCCCCCTCTCCCGGCTGCAGGGAGGGACAAGGAGCCCCCCACCCCCCCCCCCCCTCTCCCTGCTAGTGACGGGTTACGCTGCCAAATGGTGGCTGGCGCTGGCAGTGCCCGTCACTCTCCACGCAACACTCTATGCACACAGCAGCAAGGTCAAAGCCACCTTCCCTTGCCCATGGCCCGTCAATTGCAGCCCTCCCACACACTGCGCTGCCTAAAAAAACGGCAGCAAATGACTGTAGCCAGCCGCAGTGTGCACTGACTGGCTTGTCACTGCTTCATCACAGGCGGACCCTCGGAATCGAGGAAGACTTGCCTCCACTCCTGAGGTGACTCCTTCGGTGGCTGAACAGTCCAATACGAGAGCCACAGTCCCTGTCACGGGTGGGGACAGACAGTCGTTGTGGGAAGGGGTGGGTGGGACTGGTTTGCCGCGCGCTCCTTCCGCTGCCTGCGCTTGGTTTCTGCGTGCTCTCGGCGATGAGGCTCGAGGTGCTCGGCGCCCTCCCGGATGCACTTCCTCCACTCCGGGGCGGTCTCGCGCCACGGACTCCCAGGTGTCGGTGGGGATGTTGCACTTTATCAGGGAGGCTTTGAGGGTGCCCTTGTAACGTTTCCGCTGCCCACCTGTGGCTCGTTTGCCGTGAAGGAGCTCCGAGCAGAGCAACTTGCTTTGGGAGCCTCGTGTCTGGCATGCGGACAATGTGGCCTGCCCAGCGGAGCTGATCGAGTGTGGTCAGTGCTTCGATGCTGGGGATGTTAGCCTGACTATAACCAGCCGCATTATGCACTGACTGGCTTGTCAATGCTTAGGTGGCTGCTGAAATGACATCAAGATGCCTAACTTCAGGTCAAAGATCACATTTAGCATGACCCCTCCTCCCAATCATCTATATCTGGTAGACTGTGTTCTTTCTGCATTTGCCATACCAGGTTTCATCTGAACTGGCAGTAAAAAAATGGAGTTCATTATTAAATGCTGTTGGTCTTCCAGTGAGAGTGCAGTCCTTCCACCCATTAACGTGCCCCCATGCTGACATAAGAGACATTGACCTGAATGAAGAATTTAGCTGTGATGTAATGGGATTGTTTACCAGCATTCTTTCTCTTCTATTCTCGGTTAAATTAACTTAAAATTCACTACATGGGCAATGCATAACCCAGATTAGTTGTGCAGTGGGTACTTGTATTAATCTTGTGGCTAACCAAAGGTTACATAAACCTTTTAATTCGCTTGTGAATTACTGCACTCTGCAGTTTACAGTGCTGGTGTGGAATAATAGACTTAGTAAATATTTGGGATCTGTACTCATGAGTTATACACAATGTGAAGCGTCACATGAAAGTGCTGCCTTTTATTTAAGGTATTAAATATTGTCAGCAGTGTAGATGAACTCCCACCTGGTAATACAATGGCTTAGATAGTGTACAGTCGTACAAGTAACAGATGCAATGCACTTGTAATAGTACTCCATTAGCAAACACACACAGTATGGGTACCATGCACAAGTCAACAGGGTAGCATAATGTGTCAGGCTTTCTTTCACTGGGACCACAGCTGACTGTGCTCCATATGTCTTCCTGGGCTTCGCTGTTGTTCAATACCTTAGCTTTGTGTTTGCCTTTGCTTCCATAGCTCAAGTGGTTTCTGAATGCCACTACACATGAGAGTAAATGACCTTGGCAATCTTTCTGTCAGCACCATTTTAAAAAAAAAACAAGAAGGTTATTCTTTTGGTTTTGTCACTTTAGTTTAATCATTTGTCAATTTTTACAGTATTACATCATGTGCAAGTTATTAAAAACCTGCAATAAATTATTAACTACAACCAGCATTCACTATCTTAATAAGATGCCTGTACTTCAAATCAGCTCTTGATAATACATATATATCTATCTAAAAAAGTAATGTTTATTAAGATGCTATAATTTATCAATTTCCTGTCAATTCGTTTTTAGGAATCCCCAGTCCAATTGTTTAAATTATATCTTGATTAATTAGTAACTGAAATAACAGACTCTGGTTTTGTGCCTGGTTTCTGTGTCGGCCTTGGCTCAATGGTAGCACTCTGTCTCTCAGTCATCAGATTGTGAGTTCGAGCCCACAAATGTAGTGCTTACTGAGGGAGTGTCTATTGGAGCTGCTGTCTTTTGGATGAGATGTTAAACTGTGGTACTGTCTGCCCTCTTGGGTGGACATATAAAAAAAAAAAAATCCACGGCCCCTTTTGAAGCTCAGTGGAGGTCTCACAGTCCTGACCAATCTTTGGAAGTAATCAAAAAGGCTGGTGGAATTTTATCTCAAGGGGTTGGAATATAAAGGGGAGGAAGTTGTGCTTCAGTTGTACAGAGCATTAGTCAGATCCCATCTGGAGTACTGCGTTCAGTTCTGCACACCACACCTCAGGAAGGAGATATTGTCCTTGGAGGGGCTACAACACAGATTCATCACTGATACTGGGCCTTAAAGGAAGAAAGACTTGCATTTATATAGCGCCTTTCACAACCACCGGATGTCTCAAAGCACTTTGCAGCCAATTAAGTACTCTGAGTGTAGTCACTGTTGCATTAGAACATAGAAATCTACAGAGTAGAAGGCGGCCATTTTGGCCCATCGTGCTGACGCCGGCCGACAAAGAGCCGTACGGCCCTCGGTCAGCAGCACTGAGATTACATATAAACCTATGAACTATGAACTATGAACTATGGTGGAAAGGTAAAGAGCACCCGGCCCAACCAGTCCACACCCCACACAACTGCGATATCTCATGTATTGCAACACTTTACACTCCACCCCATCCGGAGCCTTGCGAACTCCTGGGAGAGGCAAAAAAAAAAGAGAGAAAAACCCAGGCCAATAGGGGAAACAAAATCTGAGAAAATTCCTCTCCGACCCATCCAGGCGATCAAGACTAGTCCAGGAGATCATTCTGGCTGTATTAAATTCCCTAAAGTACTTACCATTGTATCTGCACCAGCCAACAAGAGGTTATCCAGTCTAATCCCACTTACCAGCTCTAGGTCCGTAACTCTGCAGGTCACGGCACTTCAAGTGCCTATCCAAGCACCTCTTAAATGCGATGAGGGTTTCTGCCTCTACCACCTTTCCAAGCAGTGAGTTCCAGACCCTCACAACCCTCTGCGTGAAGAAACTTCCCCTCAAGTCCACTCTAAACCATCCTCCAACCTCAAAATTGTATACACCTCAATGAGGTCTCCCCTCTGCCTCCTCTGTTCCAATGATAACAAACCCAGCCAATCCTCATAGCTAAGTTTCTCTATTCCAGGCAGCATCCTCGTAAATCTCCTCTGCAATCACATCCTTCCTATAATACAGTGACCAGAACTGCACGCAGTATTCCAGCTGTGGCCTAACCAGTGTATTATTCAATTTAAGCATAATCTCCCTGCTCTTGTATTCTATGCCTCGGCCAATAAAGGCAAGCATTTAGAGGAAACACAGCAGCCAAATTGCGCATGGCAAGTTTCCACGAATGGCAATGTGATAATGACCAGATAAACTTTCTGTTATGCTGACTGAGGGATAAATAATGGCGAGGACACCGGGGATAACTCTCCTGCTCTTCTTCGAAATAGTGCCATGGAATCTCTTGCGTCCATCTGAGAGAGCAGACAGGGCCTCGGTTTAACGTCTCATCCGAAAGACAGCACTGCCGACGGTGCAACGCTCCCTCAGAACTGCACTGGAGTGTCGGCCTAGATTTATGTGCTCAAGTCCTTGGAGTGGGATTTGAACCCACAACCTTCGGACTCCAAGACGAGTGTGCTACCCACTGAGCCACAGCTGACACTGCTTAAGTTAGTTATGATACAATATACACATTATGTAGCCTCTTTAGTGCAAACATTAGTTTCACTTAATTCACATCCCCACCTGTGTATGGAAAAGTTTGCCATCTGTGAGTTAGATTTTATACCCTGTCCAGCGCTGCGATATTCTTGATTACTCAGTCCACTGCCACTGGTTGTATATTTTCCCATGTACTGCTGCCATCCATTATATTTAAAGATAAATAACTAGAGTCCCTGTGATATATATAATTTAGCAAATTTCATTTGTTTTGTTTCATCCAAATATTTTTTGTCCCTGTGTTCTTCCCTCAAACAGAATGGGTTACAGCAATTTCACTGTCTATTGGGGCAGCTGCTGTTGGTTACTTGGCCTACAGGACTTTATACTCCAGAGACAATGGCCGTAAGTCATTGGTTAACCTAGAAATCCAGAAGGATACCCCTAAAGTAGTGCATGCATTCGATATTGAAGACCTCGGAGACAAAGCTGTCTATTGTAGATGCTGGCGTTCTAAACAGGTAAGAATGCCAATTTGATTGCCTCATTACATGTCATAGGAACATAGAAATGTACAGGGCCACCTCCTCAAGCTTGAAAGAGTGCAAAGAGTTTAGATTGAATTCACTTTAAGCAAAAGGTGATGAATGTGTGGAATGGACTGTCAAGGGAGGCAGTAGAAGAGTGAGTTGGATAAGTATCTGAGAAAATGTTGACCAGTATCATGGAATATATTTCTTAGATACTGGGCTAGTCAAATGGACCAGGAGTGGTCTTGTCAGTCCTGTACGTTCCTATTTCAGTGTGTGTCTATTTTGTTTTCTGACTTTATTTACTTTTTGAGGACCACTTGTCAGATTTTTGCATCAAAAATGGAAAGAGGGGTAATTTTACAAAAAAATATTTTCAAAGAAAATTGTTGTAACTTGTAAAAGTTGATGAGCAAATATGTTTATTAGTTCAGGTCTAGTTCTGGACCAAACAGGGTAGTATTGATTTTAAGGGCAGTGTGAGTGGGCAATAGTGTTTATTTTAATGAGGATGTCCTGACAGCAGTGGCCATGTGCTGTGCTATCGCCGCTGTTTTTCTCGCTGCTCCTCTGAACATCACATTCCTGCTACTGAAGAAAAGGTGAACACCCTTCCTCTCCAATGGACCAAGCGTCAGCAAATCTGGAACCAGGCAGTGACCCTGAAGGACCACTAAACATAGAAAATAGGTGCAGGAGGAGGCCATTCGGCCCTTCGAGCCTGCACCACCATTCAATATGTTCATGGCTGATTATGCAACTTCATGTCCATTCCTGCTTTCTCTCCATACCCCCTGATCCCTTTAGCCATAAGGGCCACATCTAACTCCCTTTTGAATATATCGAACGAACTGGCCTCAAAAACTTTCTGTGGTAGAGAATTCCACATGCTCACAACTCTGAGTGAAGAAATTTCTCCTCATCTCGGTCCTAAATCGCTTACCCCTTATCCTTAGACTGTGATCCCTGGTTCTGGACTTCCCCAACATCGGGAACATTCTTTCTGCATCTAACCTGTCCAATCCCGTCAGAATTTTATATGTTTCTATGAGATCCCCTCTCATTCTTCTAAATTCCAGTGAATATAAGCCTAGTCGATCCAGTCTCTCTTCATATGTCAGTCCTGCCATCCCGGGAATCAGTCTGGTGAATCTTCACTGCACTCCCTCAATAGCAAGAACGTCCTTCCTCAGATTAGGAGACCAAAACTGAACACAATATTCCAGGTGTGGTCTCACCAAGGCCCTGTACAACTGCAGTAAGACCTCCCTGCTCCTATACTTAAATCCCCTAGCTATGAAGGCCAACATGCCATTTGCCGCCTTCACCGCCTGCTGTAACTGCATGCCAACTTTCAATGACTGATGTACCATGACACCCAGGTCTCGTTGCACCTCCCCTTTTCCTAATCTATCACCATTCAGATAATAGTCTGTCTCTCTGTTTTTTTTAAATTTCTTTTGACGTTAGCTGGCTCCTGGTCTTTGGTATTTCTGAATCCCAGATCATTTAAGACTGGATCATTTTATGGTTGTTATCCCTCTTACGACTTGCATTTCCTGCATGTTGTCAGGGTCACTTGACCGTTAGCAGGGCAAGATGTTGATTGCATCTCGTGGCTTCCCTGAAGCACGGGGCATGATACAGTTATGCATTACAATTACAAACTTAGACTGTAAACCCCTTCAGTATTTATCATTTATATTTGGTTGATTGAAGTTGCCCATTAAAATAAAATTCTGTTCTTCACATAGCCTGATTATTTCATCATTGAGCAAATTTTGTCTATAAAAGCAGATTGTTCAGGCCAGAGTTTAAATCCTATTTATCCTGTCTAAAGTCATCTAAAATATAATCTAGTAGTTCTCCAGCTGACACTTTTGTCTCATAGGCCACACAATATGTACAAATATTGCAAAATCAGAGCCTGAAGAAATAAAAATGGGTGGGATAAGCATTCTGCACACCTATAACCAAAAACCCACTTAACCAGCTCTAATCTAAGTCGGTGACTGACCATGGTGCATTGTCCCTCTTTGTCCTTCTCAATCTCTCTGCAGCCTTTGACATGGTCAACCACAACATCCTCCTCCCAACACCTCTTCCCCCATTGCCCAACTCCGTGAGACGGCCCTTGCCTGGATCCACTCTTCCCTGGTCAATTGTATCCAGCACATCCCCAGCAATGGCTTCTCTTCCCACCCCTGCCCTGATACTTCTGAAGTCCTCCATGGATCTATCCTTGGCCCCATCCTCTTCCTCATAGACATGCAGCCCCTTGGCGACATCATCAAAAGACGTGGAATCAGCTTCCACATGTATGCTGACGACATCCATCTTGATCCCTCCGTTGCCTCTGTGCTGTCAGTCTGTTTATCTGACATTTCCTTCAGTTAAATATTGGGAAGACTGAAGCCATTGTCTTGGGCTCCTGCCCTCCCCACCATTTCTAACTCATCCCATGGACACTGTCTCGTGTTGAACCAGACTGGTCCCAACTATAGAGGCCTATTTGACCCCAAGCTGAACTTCAAATTCCATATCCTCTCCATCACAAAGACCCCCTGCTTCCACCTCTGTGGTATTGCCTGCCTCCGCCCCTGCCTCAGTCTGAAATACTCGTCCATGTCGTTGCCACCTCCGGACTCCAATCTTCCAGTGCTCCCCTGGCCAGCCCCCATAAACTTTCATCCAAAACTCAGCTTTCCATATTCCATCCTACACCAAGTCCTGTCCGCCCATCACCACTGCTGGCTGACCTATATTGGCTCCCAGTCCTCAATGCCTACAATTTTCAATCATCATTCTCGTGTTAAGATCTTTTTATGGCCTCACCCTTCCCTATCTCTGTAATCCCACTATCCCTGCAATAGAACTAAGCATTCCCCCAACTCTGGTCTGTTGTGAATCCCCTACTCCTTTGTCCCACCATCGGCGGCTGTACCATCAACTATCTAGGCCTGAAGCTCTGGAATTCCCTCCCTAAATCCCTCTCTCTCTCTCCCTTCAAGACCCCTCTTAAAATGTAACTCTTTGATTTAAGTTTTTAGTCACCACTCCTTATATCTCCTCCTGTGGTTCAGTGTCACTTTGTCTGATTGTGCTTCTGTGCTATATAAATGCAAGTTATTAAAATCAATCACACACATGGGGGCCGATTCTCAGCACCTCACTGCCCACTGCCGTTGACATTCCTCCTGAAGATCCGCCCAGTGCCACTTTCGGGGTGGGCGGGAGGGGAGAGCCGCCAGGAACCGCCCGCTGACGTCAGCGGACGGCCGAATGACGCAACTGAGCTCCCAGATTCCTGCGGGTGGGAGTCGGCAGCAGAACGGGGATGGACCGCTGGCTGGGGGTTGGTCTGTCCCCGACGGTGTGTATGAAGATCCTGAAAAAAAGGTAAGTGAACATGCTAATACTTTTTTTTTTTCCAACAGCGACTTACCTGGATGGGATCCCCTAAAGGTCTTCCGATAGTTTTTGTATTTTTTGCTGTTGTTTTATTTTCAGGTCATCGACCCTCCGTAGGCCCGACTCCTTCCTCGGCGGCTCTCGGGCGGCAAGCGCCTCTGCCGCCGAGAATGCGACCTCACACCCGCTGCTGCCCAGATTGGCGGTGTACGTCTTCCATTTGCTCCCCGCCGACCTTCGAGGGACCACCTTCCTGAATATCCCGCCCAAAGTACCGTCCGGTACCTCGGCAGCACTTGTCGGGCGGGGGCCTTGCTGAAAATCGGCCCCATGGTCATTATGTTCCCGTGTCCAATTTAAAATTGTACCATTTATTTATATTGTCTCTTATCATTCTTCCTCCACAATGCATCACTTCACACTTCTTTGCATTAAATTTCATCTGCCATGTGTCTCGCCCATTTCACCAGTCTGTTTGTCCTCCTGAACTCAGTTACTATTCTTCTCACTGTTTACCACATTTCTGAGTTTCGCGTCATCTGCAAACTTTGAAATTATGTCCTCTATACCCAAGTGCAGGGTATACAGGACATAAATATCCAAAAGAGCAGTGGTTTTAGTATCGACTCCTGGGGAACACCACTGTATACTTCCCTCCAGTCTGGAAAAACAACCGTTCACCACTACTCTCTGCTTTCTGTCCCGTAGCAAATTCCGTATCTATGCTCCCACCGTCCCTTTCATCCCATTGGCTTCAGTTTTGCTAACATGTCTATTATGTGGCACTTTATCGAGTGCATTTTGAAAGTCATATACACAACATCAACTGCAGTACCTTCATCACCACTCTCCTTGGGGGAAAAAAGCCAGAACCCTGCACATGAAGCAGAGAGCTAACTTGTTTTCTCTTTTTTGTATTTCAGTTCCCACTGTGTGATGGTTCTCACACTAAACACAATGAAGAAACTGGAGACAATGTAGGGCCACTGATAATCAAAAAAAGAGAAGCCTGATTCAAGGATATAAAAAAAAAGCTGTTAATGTGCTAATGTGTTCATGTACAAATAACTGCTGCACACAATTGCGGCAGGCATGAAATGAAATAGATGTAAACTGCGGTGCAGACGCAAGGTCTACGCTGTATGATGGTGAAAACAGTAATCTTGGCTTTGAGATCATTTGAGTCGTTCATCCAAATGTCTGATTGTTCGTATTTTCTTTGTGTGTGTAAAGTAAAATATTGGTGTAATACAATGCAATATAATCACTTCGCCCAATTGTAGTTGACAAATACATTATTAATTGATCATTTTACCACGGTCAAATGAATAAAAGATTGGGAGTTGTTTGAAATCTCAGTATTATTTTATTTTATCTAATGTCATGAGAAAAGTACATGCAGTTGAATAATATTTGCTTTGGGCTGGATTTAGGAATACAAATCCTTGTTCTGCTGAATTCCAATTTGGATGTAGAATAGCATGGGGGAAGTACAGGACTGGAAAAGACTCTGCTGTCTATCTGGCCAGTTCCGAAACCTAATGTCTCTAAGGTGCCCAATGCCCCGAATAACTCACTATCATAGGCAGTCCCTCGAAGCGAGGATGACTTGCTTCCACGCCAAAAAGGAATGAGTTCACAGGTGTTTCAATGCAGGACCTAATATTCCAGATCCCGAACTACATCCTGAAGGGTGGAAGATGCCTGTGGGTGGATTTTTTTAACGTGTGGTGGCCGTTGCACACCAGCCACCACACGGGCTTGACAGAGCTAGGTCTCGGTCCAGTGGCGAGGGTTAACCAAGACGACTGGAGACCTGCTCTGCTGCACGGGCCGAGTGCCACGCACATATCGCAGTGTGGATTGGCTCGTGCTGCCCCTGGGTCCTCGCCTCTTCTGGGCTCCAGACTCGCGCCTCCCCTGGGCCCCGGTCACTTCCTTCTACAGACTCTTGCCGCTCCTTCGCCCCTCGTGCTGTGCCTGCCCGCACTGCAGTCAGCGACCGGATAACTATCCAGTTCTGACTTGACCTTTTGCACACTCAGTCCATTCCAAACATTCAGCTCTATCCACTGAAGTAGTTAAATCAAACCGTCCATTAGCTTCCCTCTTCTAAGTTTAAGCCCTGACCTGTGATTCGAGAAACTATGGCAACTTTGAAATCATTAAGAATCTCGATCGCTTAACCGACATCTCCCCTGTGCATTCTCTTCAGAATAAACGGACTCTCTAACCTCTCCTCACCCAGCCGCCTTAAGCTAGGTATCGGTTTGCCCTTTTCTGCACCAATGTATTTGAATATAAACAATTCACAAAGCACGAACCCATTACCTAACTGAATCAGTAAAACTAGCATGCTTTAGACAAATGTGGTTCTTTTGAGTACATGCGTACATAGAATTAGATTAACATACAGCGGCACATTTTGAAACATGTATACTTGATAAATCGTAAAAGATGCATCTGGTATATTTTTGTATTTGCTCATAAATCTGACGACTGGAATAGTGCTGAAAATTGCACACCCATCTAACTTCTCCAAAATGCTTTGTGCTGTCTTTCTGAAGTCAATTCTCACTTTTACGGTTTGGCGATGTCCTGTAAGCCGATCCCACAGAAGAGGAAAGATGAAATTTTCACTAATTCTGCTCGTAAAGAAGACCTTTTATAAGTTACTTGTGCATTCTCGGGCCTTATTCAGTCATTAAATGAACTGGGCGTTCCTGGTTATGTACTTGGGTGTCTGAGTGTACTTGCGAATGAATCCTCATGGTCTTTAACCATTTGTAGTCAAGTGGGATAGTGTAGGTGGGCGTATAGAATTGCACATCTTTGCGTTTGGGACATGATTCCACATAGTGGCCTCTGTTACCTTGCAGAATGATTTCACTCGTGTTGAGCACGCCTGCCATCTTAGTTTTGTTCTGTGTGTTTTTATTATTTGCGTCTCAGTTTAGATTAGTAAATCCTGTCAAAACTGAAGTTGCAAGGTGAAGAAAATCAAATTCTTGCTCGGGGCAGCTGAGTGGTATAGTGGATTTACAACCCAGCTTAGTGTAAAGATATTTTATAAATTGAATTTGAATAATCTTGATCCTTGTGCTATGGGCTTAAGTTCCAGCGGGATAGAAGTTTGCTGGGGGCAGCAGTGCAAAATGTGTGGTATTGCATGAGCCGTCTGTTCTACACCCCTGTCGCTATTCAGTTTAATTGATTTCAGTAGAATGAATATTGGTCAGGGTGTGCAACAGGTGGGTGATTTGCTATTTGCACTACTGGCCAGGACCAATTTCTACCCCATTGTTTCCAAAATCCCTACTTCAGGGAAAAAAAATGCTAGAGGCCTGCAAATGCCATTCCAGGAATGAAGAAATATATAATTAAAGAAGCGTTGAGGGGGCTTTACTGAGGCTGGGTGTGCTATACTAAACCTGCAAATGCTTGCAGTCAACACTGAGTGGCTGAAGTGAAGAAAGTGCCCCATTGCCAAGCACTGAAATCCATCTTCACAGTAAGCACCAGAATTCATCATTATCTACAGCCAAAGCATTCAAAATGCTTGGTTAGAACTTCACTGACCTGTCAATTTTAATTCCACTTCTATTGAGATTTATTTATAAACAGAGGATACACCATGGCAAGGTGCAAATCAGGATTTATGTTCTTACAGGTGACTTACTCTGAATGTAATGAACTGACCAATTGGTTGTGATGTGTCTTGAAGAAGGGGTAGAAATCACATGACGCAGCCAGCGACAGAATGTTCTTTTTTTAAATCACTGGGTAATTTGAGAAGCCCCCATTGCATATTCAGGTAACTCAACAATCACATGCTGGAAGGGAGCACAGGTCAGAGAAAGGACACGCTCAGCTCCCTCCCAACTGCGATCGTTGAATTTACCCTTTTATTTTATCACCACTACTTTCAAACAAAATATCTCTTCCCCCACAAGATCACATGCTCAATACTAAAATAATACCAGTGACAAATATCAGTGAAAGCACTCTCGTTTTTCAGGCAGAGGTTGTGGGGTCAAGTCCCACTGTGGGACTTTGGCAGATAATCAAGGCTGCCACTGCAGTTGTCAGGGGTTGGAGGTGTGAAACCGAGGTCCAGACTGGCTACTTAGGTAGTCATAAAATATCCCATTGCACAATCTAAAGAGAATTTCTCCTGGGTATGAGCCAACATTCATCCCTCAACCAAAACCATCAAAAGGTCATTCATATCATTTGCTGTTGTGTAATCTTGCTGTGCTCAAATTGACTGCCATCTTTGCCGACAGGACAAGTGACGATGCTCCGAAAGTAATTGGTTGGTTGGGTTACAGGAGAGATTACAGGGAAAAAATGGAGACAGGAAGGGTCGGTGGAGAATTTATCCAAAGGTTAGAGATAAACTGGAGCCTAATAAATTGTTTGACATGACAAACTGCAGTCAGAAGTATGAACTCAAGATCAGTAAGGGGAAAGTGAGCGAGTAGTATATATGTAACTAACTCACTGAGAAGGCGGGGAATGTGTAGAACAAACTACTCAGCGAGACAATGGAAGTGGGTCAATTCAGTAGCTTCAAAAGGGAGAAGGGGTAGTTGTATTTGACTGAGGAAGTGATTGAGGGATATCGGGGTAGAAACTAGAAGCAGACAAAGGCTCAACATATTTGTATGACATGTTTCTGCAATTTTAAAGCAGGCATTAAAGTGTTTATTTTAAATGGGCTATTTGATTCTACGAAATGAATAGACCAAGAAATGGCATATAAATTGGCAACAGCAATTTATGGGTGACAGTATAGTGGGTCACCTGGGAATTGCGGGGGTGGTGATATGGGGGTTGGGAGTGGCAGGTAAGTGGAAGCAGTGCTGAGAGAGAAGCAGCCAGTAAAGGGAGGTTGAAACCTGGAGGACATTGGGTAAATAGTGAAAGATTGTTTCCAGCGGTGGAAGAATGGGAAATAAGGGGATGGAGATGGAGGATTCTCACCTGAAGAACCAAAGGGAGGGGGCGAGGAATGTTTTTCAACTGAGGACTTCACCGATGTGCTCTACTCGGAGCTCCTTCACGGCAAACGAGCCAAAGGTGGGCAGTGGAAATGCTACAAGGACACCCTCAAAGCCTCCCTGATAAAGTGCGACATCTCCACTGACACCTGGGAGGCCCTGGCCCAAGATCGCCCTAAGTGGAGGAAGTGCATCCGGGAGCACCTCGAGTCTCGTCGCC
Source organism: Pristiophorus japonicus (assembly GCF_044704955.1). NCBI lineage: Eukaryota > Metazoa > Chordata > Chondrichthyes > Pristiophoridae > Pristiophorus > Pristiophorus japonicus. The sequence continues at coordinate 307,688,942 of NC_091979.1, forward strand.
GAGAGCGTGCAGAAATCAAGCGCGGGCAGCGGAAAGATCGTGCGGCAAACCAGTCCCACCCACCTCAGCGACTATCTGTCCCACCTGTGACAGAGTCTGTGGCTCGCGTGTTGGACTGTTCAGCCACTAAAGAACTCACTTCAGGAGTGGAAGCAAGTCTTCCTCGATTCCGAGGGACTGCCGATGATGATGATGATGTCCACCTATGGGTTGCTTCACCACAAGTGGCTACTGAGGGAGAGACTGGAACATCTTTTAAAACGGAATGGGATAAGTATTTGAAAAGGAGGAACACAAAAGGATCTGGGAGAAATGGGGTTACAGGAGAGAGCGGCAATTCTGGCCCAGGCACTGGGGAACCGATGGCCTCCTCTTGTGCTGTAATTTCCATCACTCCATGATTACTGTCCTTTAGTGAGCCGAGCCCAGGGAGTGGATTAGAAATGCTTAGGACCATGTGTCCCGTGAGTAGTTCCCCAAACACACAGCCTTTTGTACGATCTCTCGGTTTGGTTCAGGTTGGTCTTTGTCGCCCGGTTTTGACGTGTGAAGTCCAAGTGCAGATCAACAACAGCTTTCATTTATATAACGCCTTTAATGTAGTAAAACGTCCCAAGGCACTTCAATGGAGCGTTAGCAAACAAAATTATGCACCAAACCACATAAGGAGATATTAGGACAGAGCTTGGTCAAAGAGGTAGGTTCTAAGGAGCATCTTAAAAGAGTATAGAGAGGTGGAGAGGTTTAGGGAGAGAATTCCAGAGCTTGGGACCTTGGCAGCTGAAAACAAGGCCGCCAATGGTGGAGTAATTAAAATAGGAGTTGCACAAGAGGCCAAAATTGGAGGAGGGCAGAGATCTTGGAGGGCTGAAGAAGGTTACAGAGATAGGGAGGGGCAAGGCCATGGAGGGATTTGAAAACAAGAATGAGAATTTTAAAATCGAGGCGTTGCCGGACTGGGAACCATTGTAGGTTAGCGTGCACAGGAATGAGGGGTGAACTGGACTTGGTGCAAGTTAGGATATCGCCGGCAGATTTTCAGATGAGCTCAAGTTCGTGGAGGGTGAAAGATGCGAGTCCGGGCAGGAGAGCATTGGAATAGTCAAGTTTAGATGTAACAAAGGTATGGATGAGCAGATGAGCTGAGGCAGGGTCGGAGTCAGGCGAAGTTACAGAGGTGGAAGTAAGTGGTCTTGGTGTTGGCGTGGATAGGTGGTCGGCAATGTTCCTTCTCATATTTTTTTCCGTGCGCTTCCTTTAACTGGCTGATTGCTGAGCCTACGCGGTTTCTTCCATGTAAAAGCTGGTGAGCACCCTGCGTGGGACCTCCAGACTGCTGCGTGGCCATGCAGCTTAGCGGGAACGTTGGTGGCCGAAAGCTCATCTTGGGGTCAAATGCAACACAAATGTTGTGAGCAGTCCGATTCAGCCTCAGACAGTTGCTCGGGAGAGGGCTGGAGTCGGTGGCTAGGGAACAAAGGTTTTGGCGGGGACTGATGACAATAGCTTCGGTCTTCCCAACATTTAGTCATTCTTCAACATCTTCCCAACATTCCAACTGTCGTAGGATGGGAGAGTAGAGAGCACCAGTTCAAACTGTCACAGGAGCATCCAGTCGTGTCCTGGTCACTGCCCCCAAAAGAAGTGGAGTGTGGGAAATTGCACTCCGCTTCCATTGAGGGGGGGTAAGGCCAATTCTGCGGCGGGAGCAGGACTTCCATGCTGGGGGCTAAAATTCCCTGCCCCAGAAGGTTACCGCCCCCAAGATGGGAGCCTGTGCGGGGAGGCTGAGGGGAGATGGGGGCGGGGGATGGAGGGAAGAGTGGTGGAGGTGGGAGGCGGAGAAACCCAGGGCGGGGGACAGGAGGGGCCACATTGCAGCGGAGGTCTGGGGGGGGCGAAGTGTGTGGGAGGGGCGGGCCTGGGGGCTCTGTGCCTCGGTGCGGGGAGTGTTCAGAGTGGGGTGGACGGGTTGACTGTGCAGATGGCGGTTGGTGGATGTGGTGTGGTTGGCGTCGCGGGGGCGTGGCTCTGGGGTGGCCGGGGCTGGGGGCTCAACATCCGGGGGTGTTCGGCATTTGGGAAGGATTCTGACAGGACGGGGCGGGTTGGGTGCGGGGGGAGTGTTCCCGGTGTTGGGTGGGTCCGGAGCCGGGCCGGGGGGGAGGCACGCTCTTGGGATGGGGGGTGGGCTGTTTGGGGCTGGGATTGGGAGAGACTTCTTCACTCGGTCTGTGGGGTTCCCTGCCGCGGAGAGTTGTTGATGCCAGTTCATTGGATGTGTTCGGGAGGGAGTTGGATGTGGTCCTTGCGGCTGGGGGGGTCGGGGGGTGTGGAGGGGGCGTGGGGGGGAGGTGCTGGGGTGGGTGACCAGCCATGATCTTGTTGAATGACGGTGCAGGCTCGAAGGGCCGAATGGCCTACTCCTGCACCTATTTTCTATGTTTCTATTTCTATGTTTCTATTTAGTTGAAGGAAATTTCTGCTCATCCAGTAATGGAATTTCGAGACAGTGGAGGGGTCAAGGGAGGTGGTTGGTGAGGTAGAGCTGGGTGTAGTCAGCGTACATGTGAAAACTGATGCTGTATTTTCGGATGGGGGAAGGGAGCTACCACAAACGTAACCAGCCTAAATATAAACAAAACGGGAAAAGTGAGCATAGGAAATAAAGTAAGGGAGGATATTGATGGCAAGGGAATAAATAGAGTTATAGAACAGGAGTCTAAAAAGATAGTTAAATATAAAGTGAGAGGAAATCTTATTAAAAATGAGGTAAACTGTCTGTACAGCAATGCACACAGTGTCCGTAATCAAACAGGGGAGCTGGAGGCAATCATGCATTGCGAGGAACCAGACATCGTAGGGATTACTGAGACATGGCTACAGAAAAATCAGGACTAGGAATTAAACATTGCCAGGTATAACATATTTAGAAAAGATAGAAAGGGAAAAGGGGAGGTGGAGTAGCTGTACTTATTAGGGATAATATAATGGCAGTAGAAATAAGTGACACAGCTATCAACAAGACAAAAATAGAATCCACATGGATAGAGATAAAAGATAATAAAGGATCAATCACACTAATAGGAGTAGTCTACAGGCTACCTAACAGTGGAAGGGAGGTGGAGGAAGAAACATGCAGACAAATTAGGGAAATGAGTAGTAAACATTGAATAATAATCATGGGGGATTTCAACTACCTTGATATTAATTGGACAGAAGAGGTAGGTAAAGGGGATAAGGGAATGTAGTTCCTACAATGTGTACAGGACTCCTTTCTAACCCAATATATAAAAAGCTCAACAAGGGAGAATTTGCTATTGAACCTAATAATGGGGAATGAACCAGAGCAGATAAGAGAAGTAAAAATAGGGGAACATTTAGGCAATAGTGACCATAATATAATACATTTTAAGATGATAATTAAGAAGAACATAAGTATGATGAAAACCAGGGTGAAAGATTGGAGAAAAACGGATTTTAAGGGACTGAGAATAGAATTTGGAAAAATAAAATGGGCAATAATATTGGCAAACAACGATATAGAACAGCAATGGGAAACATTTAAAATGCAGGAACAATATATTCCACTAAAAGGAAAGAACAAACTGAACACTAATGAGACTCCATGGATGAATAAAGCCATAAGGGAAAATTGAGGGTAAGGCAAGAGGCATATATTAAGTACATCATAAGAACATAAAATAAGAACATAAGAATTAGGAACAGGAGTAAGCCATCTAGCCCCTCGAGCCTGCTCCGCCACTCAACAAGATCATGACTGATCTGGCCATGGACTCAGCTCTACTTACCCACCCGCTCCCCATAACCCTTAATTCCCTTATTGGTTAAAAATCTATCTATCTATGATTTGAATACATTCAATGAGCTAGCCTCAACTGCTTCCCTGGGCAGAGAATTCCACAGATTCACAACCCTCTGGGAGAAGAAATTCCTTCTCAACTTGGTATTAAATTGGCTCCCCCATATTTTGAGGCTGTGCCCCCTAGTTCTAGTCTCCCCGACCAGTGGAAACAACCTCTCTGCCTCTATCTTGTCTATCACTTTCATTATTTTAAATGTTTCTATAAGATCACCCCTCATCCTTCAGAACTCCAATGAGTAAAGACCCAGTCTACTCAATCTATCATCATAAGGTAACCCCCTCATCTCCGGAATCAGCCTAGTGAATCTTCTCTGTACCCCCTCCAAAGCTAGTATACCCTTCCTTAAGTAAGGTGACCAAAACTGCACGCAGTACTCCAGGTGCGGCCTCACCAATACCCTGAACAGTTGCAGCAGGACCTCCCTGCTTTTGTACTCCATCCCTCTCGCAATGAAGGCCAACATTCCATTCTCCTTCCTGATTACCTGCTGCACCTGCAAACTAACTTTTTGGGATTCATGCACAAGGACCCCCAGGTCCCTCTGCACCACAGTATGTTGTAATTTCTCCCCATTCAAATAATATTCCCTTTTACTGTTTTTTTTTCCAAGGTGGATGACCTCACATTTTCTGACATTGTATTCCATCTGCCAAACCTTAGCCCATTCGCTTAACCTATCTAAGTCTCTTTGCAGCCTCTTTGTGTCCTCTACACAACCCACTTTCCCACTAATCTTTATGTCATCTGCAAATTTTGTTACACTACACTCTGTCCCTTCTTCCAGGTCATCTATGTATATTGTAAACAGTTGTGGTCCCAGCACCGATCCCTGTGGCACACCACTAACCACTGATTTCCAACCCGAAAAGGATCCATTTTTCCCGACTCTCTGCTTTCTGTTAGCCAGCCAATTCTCTATCCATGCTAATACATTTCCTCTTACTCCGCGTACCTTTATCTTCTGCAGTAACCTTTTGTGTGGCACCTTATCGAATGCCTTTTGAAAATCTAAATACACCACATCCATCGGTACACCTCTATCCACCATGCTCGTTATATCCTCAAAGAATTCCAGTAAATTAGTTAAACATGATTTCCCCTTCATGAATCCATGTTGCGTCTGCTTGATTGCACTATTTCTATCTAGATGTTCCGCTATTTCTTCCTTAATGATAGCTTCAAGCATTTTCTCCACTACAGATGTTAAACTAACCGGCCTATAGTTACCTGCCTTTTGTCTGCCCCCTTTTTTAAACAGAGGCGTTACATTAGCTGCTTTCCAATCTGCTGGTACCTCCCCAGAGTCCAGAGAATTTTGGTAGATTATAACGAATGCATCTGCTATAACTTTTGCCATCTCTTTTAATACCTGGGATGCATTTAATCAGGACCAGAGGACTTGTCTACCTTGAGTCCCATTAGCCTGTCCAGCACTACCCAACTAGTGATAGTGATTGTTTCAAGGTCCTCCCTTCCTACATTCCCATGACCAGCAATTTTTGGCATGGTTTTTGTGTCTTCCACTGTGAAGACCGAAGCAAAATAATTGTTGACGGTCTCAGCCATTTCCACATTTCCCATTATTAAATCCCCCTTCTCATCTTCTAAGGGACCAACATTTACTTTAGTCACTATTTTCCGTTTTATATATTTGTAAAAGCTTTTACTATCTGTTTTTATGCTTTGCGCAAGTTTACTTTCGTAATCTATCTTTCCTTTCTTTATTGCTTTCTTAGTCATTCTTTGCTATCGTTTAAAATTTTCCCAATCTTCTAGTTTCCCACTAACCTTGGCCATCTTATACGCATTGGTTTTTAATTTGATACTCTCCTTTATTTCCTTGGTTATCCACGGCTGGTTATCCCTTCCCTTACCGCCCTTCTTTTTCACTGGAATATATTTTTGTTGAGCACTATGAAACAGCTCCTTAAAAGTCCTCCACTGTTCCTCAATTGTGCCACTGTTTAGTCTGTGTTCCCAGTCTACTTTAGCCAACTCTGCCCTCATCCCACTGTAGTCCCCTTTGTTTAAGCATAGTACGATCGTTTGAGGAAGGACTTTCTTGCTATTGAGGGAGTGCAGCGAAGGTTCACCAGACTGATTCCCGGGATGGCAGGACTGACATATGAGGAGAGACTGGGCCTGTATTCACTAGAGTTTAGAAGGAAAAGAGGGGATCTCATAGAAACATAAAATGCTGACGGGACTGGACAGGAAGAACGTTCCCGATGCTGGGGAAGTCCAGAACCAGGGGACACAGTCCAAGGATAAGGGGTAAGCCATTTAGGACTGAGATGAGGAGAAACTTCTTCACTCAGAGAGTTGTTAACCTGTGGAATTCTCTACTGCAGAGAGTTGTGGATGCTAGTTCATTGGATACATTCAAGAGGGAGTTAGATATGGCCCTTATGGCTAAAGGGATCAAGGGGTATGGAGAGAAAGCAGGAAAGGGGTACTGAGGTGAATGATCAGCCATGATCTTATTGAATGGTGGTGCAGGCTCAAAGGGTCGAATGGCCTAATCCTGCGCCTCTTTTCTATGTTTCTATCATCTTAGGCAGTCCCTTGAAATCGAGGAAGACTTGTTTCCACTCTTAGGTGACTGAACAGTCCAATATGGGAATTACAGTCTCTGTCACAGGTGGGACAGATAGTCGTTGAAGGAAAGGGTGGGTGGGGAGTCTGGTTTGCCATACGCTCCTTCTGCTGCCTGCGCTTGTTTTCTGCATGCTCTCGGCGATGAGACTCGAGGTGATCAGCGCCCTCCCGGATGCACTTCCTCCACTTAGGGCGATCTTTGACCCGAGATTCCTAGGTGTCAGTGGGGATGTTGCATTTTATCAAGGAGGCTTTGAGGATGTCCCTGTAACGTTTCCTCTGCCCACCTTGGGCTCGCCTGCCGTGTCGGAGTTCCGAGTAGAGCGCTTGCTTAGGGAGTCTTGTGTCAGGCATGCGAACAATGTGGCCCACCCAGCTGAGCTGGTCGAGTGTGGTCAGTACTTCGATACTGGGGATGTTGGCCTGATCGAGGACACTAACGTTGGTGCGTCTGTCCTTCCAGGGGATTTGCAGGATCTTGCGGAGACATTGTTAGTGGTATTTCTCCAGCGATTTGAGGTGTCTACTGTATATGGCCCACGTCTCTGAGCCATACAGGAGGGCGTAAGGGAGAATATTAAGAGATTAGGAAAGAAGTCAAAAAAACAATTAGGAACTATGAAATTAAATTGTCAAGGAACATAAAACAAAATAGTAAAATATTTTACATGCACATCAATAAAAAAATGAAGGTTAGGATGGGAATAGGGCCATTAAGGGGATAGTCAGGATAATATCAGCAGTAACGATGGAGAGATGGGAGAAATATTAAATAATAATTTTGCTTCAGTATTTACCAGGGAGATAGAACAGGTGGACATGACATTGGATGGTGAGATTCGTAATGAGAAAAATGCATTTAAAATAAAAAGAGGGGATATATTAAATAAACTAATCAAACTCAAAAAGAGCATAAAACCTCATGCCTGGATGGATTGCGTCCATGCATTTTAAAATAATCTAGGGAAGAAATAGCAGAGGCATTACTACACACATTTAATAATTTGTTAGAAAAATGCAGCGCCAGAGGACAGATGGATAGTTAACGTAATACCTATATTTATGAAGGGGGATAGAACATGTGCAGGGAATTATAGACCAGTCAGCTGAACGTCGGTTGTAGGCAAAATAATGGAATCCCTGCTAAAGAAGAAAACATCTAGGGTCCGACTTTCGTCGCTGTCCCGCCCGCAGCCGCCGAGTTCCTGCTGGAAATGGTCGTTTCCTGGGCGCTTCCTCTGGAATCGCTCGTCTGTCGTCGAGGTTCCGCCCGACGGGAACCTGGTGTGGAAGGGTCCCGCCCGCCCGCCCGTGCCGGATGCCTGTAAACGGCCGTTTTGATGCTTTTTCCTTGCCTCCCATCGACCTCCCGCCCGCCAGAAGGATCGCTCTGGAAAAGCAGGTCTGACCTGGGCAGCAGTCGGCCAGCACTCGCAGCTCGGGTACGAGGGAGAAGTGGAATGCAATGGGGCAGCTCTGGCACATCGATCGGGAGGGAGGGAGAGAGAGATGGAGTGCATTGGGGCAGCAATCGCTCATCGGCTGGGAGGGAGGGAGGGGTGGAGGCATTGGGGCAGCAATCGCTCATCGGCTGGGAGGGAGGGAGGGGTGGAGGCATTGGGGCAGCTCCTTCACATCGGCTGGGAGGGAGAGGTGGAGGCATTGGGGCAGCTCCTTCACATCGGCTGGGAGGGAGAGGTGGCGGCATTGGGGCAGCTCCTTCACACCGGCTGGGAGGGAGGGAGAGGTGGAGGCATTGGGGCAGCTCCTTCACATCGGCTGGGAGGGAGAGGTGGAGGCATTGGGGCAGCTCCTTCACATCGGCTGGGAGGGAGAGGTGGAGGCATTGGGGCAGCTCCTTCACACCGGCTGGGAGGGAGAGCTGGTGGCCATCACATCACGGCAGCCAGTCGGATCCTGCACAATATCAGTGGGACTGCTGGAAAGAAGTTAGGTCAATGTTGCATTACCTTAATGCTGATGGTGATGTTTAAATTAGATGTCATAAAACCAACTGAATTGTGTCTAAGCTAATGGAGGCTTTTTTGTTGCACCTTGTTGAAAGTCTTTCATTGAGAAGGCCAATGGCAAAGTGACTGACAAGTGTTCAGCATCTCACATGTTGTACAGCCAAGCTGATTCATTAATTGTCTCACACAATGTTCTGCAATGTAACTGATGACCATGTCATCTCAGGGGTGGCACTCCTCCATATTTGGCCTCGCAAAAAGAGGGTTGAAATGCAAGCCTTAAGGTCTGCCCTTCAACTTGGTAAACAGGAGGTGGGTGGGGTGGCTTGACCCATCCACCTCCACGGAGGTGTGTGGGGGACCTGACCCATCCACCTCCATGGCACGAACCTGGTATTGCAGTACTTCCAGGAACGGTGCAGTGGCTCTAGGCCTTTTGGCTAAGAGCATTGGCGCAGAGTGATCCTTCGCGTGTGCAAGGTGACCTCTGGCGTTTGTGATTTGACAAAGAATTGGAACGATTGGCTACGAATTAAAAAAAAAAAATTGAATGGCAGCCTTCCTGCAGTCATTGTTGTCTTGCGATGGCCTGATGACAGGACCCATTGTACACTGCAGTCAGATGTGGATAGGAAGATATTCCTGATGAAGCAGATGACCTGAGGTACAGATGTGTGTTTCACGCAACGCACCACACATGACGTTAAAATGACACACGCACAAACAGAGGGTCAACAATGTGAGTATTTACAAGTGCACAATGACAAACGTTACATAATATTATGGCATATACATACATTTACACGAGGAAGCAACACTCACCCCTCTACCCGGTACCACCACCTCTCTCTCCCCACCCCCCCCCACCCCGCAGCGATGTCCGAGTTCCTCTTCCTCCCCACACCTACTCGACGGAGTAGCTCTCCCCTGCCCTCCACTGCCTCTGGTTCAAGAGGTTGTGCAGGAGGGCAGCACGATGTGTGTAGACATGTGCGTATCGGTGACAACGTAGGGCGCGGGACTGAAGGCGTCGGGATCTCCTGCTCCACCGCATCTGTGTGCCTTGAGTATGTGGGGTCAGGGGCTTGCATCACGCGTGCAGAAGTCATCTCCTGCCTTATGGCCTCGACGCTTTCTGATGTGCACTCCAACACTGTGAGGAGGCGCTCCATCCTTTCATCGTACTGCTGGGTGATGTGGTGATGCTGGCAGCTATCCCAGCCATGGTCTGCAGCATCTCGCGCCCTACCTCCAGGCCGCTGGTTGAGAGTTGGACCATCTGGCTCAATAGAGCGAGCCATCCTGCATCCGGATCCTCCAGGTGATGGGGCACAAATATGGGCCCTTATCCCCCTTCTCTCTCCTGTTCCTCCCGGCCCTGGGTGGCGGAGGTGGGAGCGGTGGACATGGGTGATGTGGGCTGGGGGTGCAGGAAGGATCCACTGTCCTCAGGTGTGGAGAACGTCAAGGTGGGAGATACTGGGGTGTGACGGCATCTGTGAAGGTCAGAGGTCGATGGTCTCTCTAGATCCGTGGTGTCTGAGTCAGCATCTGCAAGTAGAGGACAACATTTCAGTGTGGGGGGTGGGGGGGGGGAGTGGGGGGAGGTGGTGGTGAAAGTGAGATGTGAGCCGTTCCACTTCACATTCTGCCAGCAAGGAGTTCCATCTCTACATGTCCACACCAATAATGGGTGACAAAGTTCAACCGAGAGTGCATTAACATTGCAAGTACTTTCATGCCATGAGCGTTGCTGACACCAGAGATGAGTGTAGCCTTACCCTGCAGTAGCACCGGATCTGCAGAAACATTCGTGGTTGGAATGTGGCGATGTCCCACCAATGCCAACACACGCTCCTCCAGCCTGGTCAATTCCACCACAGCTTGTGGGCCCCCTCCAGTCACACTCAGGCTTGCCTGTTTGGCTGCTTGTTTTCCCTGCACAAAGAAACGTTGCAGCCTTTGCCCCCTTTGCTCATGCCCTCCCCCCCCCCCCGCCCCACCACACACACACACACATATTGCGCGCACAACCTTTTTGGCCTTGGACAGGAGGGGGTGAATAAATTTGTGCCCACTTTAGCTGCCGCCACCAAATCGTTCCACCGTTTGCAGCATTGGGCCCCATCCCGCTCCACGTTGCCCGTTGTACTGCCATCTGACCGATGTCCATCCAAAGACGTCAGTCTTGGGCTGGTGGAGGCTTGCCACGCCCATCCCAGGTGAGTTTGCTGTGCCTGCGCTCCACCTCTATCACTGGCTCCTCCAACTCCTGCTCATTGAACCACAGAGCTCTGGGCCTGGTTCTGCCAGTCTTCATTGATGCTTTCTGGCCACTCATCCTCTGTTAGAGGAATGGCTGCTGAACAGTCTGGTTATAAACTTGTCACTCTGTCTCTCTGCAACTCAGACTGGCCCCTCTCCAACGCCACCTCTACTCTCCTTAGTGTAGATACATTTAAAGAGAGGCATAGAATACAACAGCCAGGAAGTTATGCTAAACCGACATATAGATTTATATAAGTTATATAAAACACTAGTTTGATCTGAGCTGGAATATTCTGTCTAATAGTGGGTACCACATTTTAGGAAGAACATGAAGGCTTTGGAGAGGGTGGAGAAGAGATTTGCTAGAATGGTTCCAGGGGTGAGGAATTATAGTTACGTGGATAGACTGGTGAAGCTGGGGTTGTTCTTAGAGCAGAAAAGGTTAAGAGGAGATTTGTAGAGGTGTTTAAAATTATGAAGGGTTTAGATAGAGTGAATAAAGAGACTGATACGTCCTTACTACACAGTATAAATGCACACGAGGCCCATGCTTGAGAGAAGGTCAGTCTGTGACCTGTCCTTTATTCCTTAGCACTCAAGTGATGAAGGTGGGTGGAGCTTCCCCTTTTATACCTGAAGGTCCAGGTTTGGAGTGTCTCCCACCTAGTGGTCAGTGTTCTCACGGTGTACAACTTAGGTCAGTTTATACATGCGTTACAATGCTGGTCGAATACATGACATCACCTCCCCCCCCAAAGTCTTATTGGGATCACAGGTTGAGTCTCTCTGGTGGTTTACGCTCCCTTGTAGAGCGCCTGAGTTGGGGCTCCGGTTGTTGGGCGCTGGCCTGAGTGTCTGCTGTTTGCAGTGCCTCAGGTCTGTCCGGACTGCCCACAGTGACTGGGCTCTCCTCCCTTTGGTTCCGGTGTTCGGTCACCTGTGGTGGAGTGAACTCTATATCGTGTTCTTCCTCTGCTTCTTCTATGAGGTTGCTGAACCTCCTTTTTGTTTGCTCCACATGTTTGCGGCAGATTTGTCCATTGGTAAGTTTAACTACCAGAATCCTATTTCCCTCTTTGGCAACCACAGTGCCTGCGAGCCATTTGGACCCTGCAGCATAGTTGAGGACAAAAACAGGATAATTTACATCAATACATCGCGCCCTCGCATTCCTTTCATGATATTGTGACTGGCGCCTGCTCTCGACAATTTATTTCATGGTGGGGTGTATAAGGGATAATCGGGTTTTGAGCGTCCTTTTCATTAGTAGCTCTGCGGGTGGAACCCCTTTGAGCGAGTGTGGTCGGGATCTATAGGCCAACAGGAGGCGTGATAAGCGGGTTTGTAGGGAACCCCCTTGGAATCTGAGCATCCCCTGTTTGATTATCTGCACTGCTCGTTCTGCCTGGCCGTTTGAGGCCGGCTTGAACGGTGCCGTTCTAACATGGTTAATTCCATTGCCTGCCATGAAGTCCTGGAATTCAGTGCTTGTGAAGCACGGGCCATTGTCGCTGACCAAGATGTCCGGTAGACCGTGGGCGGCGAACATTGCCCGTAGACTTTCTACCGTGGCAGAGGATGTGCTTGAATTTAAAATGTCACACTCGATCCATTTGGAGTAGGCATCTACTACAACCAAAAACATTTTCCCAATGAAAGGACCTGCGTAGTCCACATGGATGCGTGACCAAGGCTTGGCGGGCCATGGCCAGGGGCTAAGGGGGGCTTCCCTGGGTGCATGGCCCAGCTGGGCACATGTGTTGCACCTGCGAACACAAAGTTCCAGATCTGCGTCTATCCCTGGCCACCAAACGTGTGACCTGGCAATTGCCTTCATCGTGACAATGCCCGGGTGCCCATTGTGGAGTTCTCTGATGAACACCTCTCTGCCCATCTGGGGCATGACTATGCGGTTTCCCCACAGTAGGCAATCGGCCTGAATCGAGAGTTCATCCTTGCGCCTGTGAAATGGTTTAAATTTCTCAGGGCATGCCCTGTACGTGGCTGCCCAGTCCCCATTCAGGACACATTTCTTGACTAGAGACAATAGCGGGTCTCTGTTTGTCCAGATTTTAATCGGACGGGCTGTCACGGGTGAGCCTTCGCTTCTCAAAGCTTCAACAGCCATGACCATCTCAGCACCATGCTCGGTAGCCCCCTCAGTGGTGGCTAGTGGGAGCCTGCTGAGTGCATCTGCGCAGTTTTCGGTGCCCGGTCTATGCCGAATTATATAGTCATAGGCAGCTAACGTGAGTGCCCACCTCTGTATGCGGGCCGATGTGTTTGCATTTATTGCCTTGTTGTCGGCCAAAAGGGACATTAGGGGTTTGTGATCTGTCTCCAGCTCAAATTTCCTGCCAAACAGGTACTGGTGCATTTTCTTTACCGGATATACACATGCGAGCGCCTCCTTTTCTACCATCCCGTAGCCCCTTTCTGCCTGGGACAGACTCCTGGAGGCATAAGCTACCGGCTGTAACTGACCCTTGGCATTGACATGCTGCAACACACACCCGACACCATAGGACGACGCATTGCACGTTAACACAAGTTTCTTACATGGGTCATATAGCGTTAACAGATTGTTGGAACATAACAAATTGCATGCTCTATTAAAAGCCCTTTCCTGGCTGTCCCCCCAGACCCATTCGCGACCTTTGCGTAGGAGCACGTGTAGCGGCTCTAGCAGCGTGCTCAATTTGGGAAGAAAGTTACCAAAATAGTTCAGGACCCCCAGGAACGAACGCAGCTCCATCGTGTTACAGGGTCTGGGTGCTCTCTGGATCGCTTCCGTCTTGGACGCAGTAGGGCTGATCCCGTCTGCTGCTACCCTCATCCCCAGGAATTCTACCTCTGGAGCTAGGAAGACGCACTTCGCCTTTTTCAGTCGCAGCCCTATCCGGTCCAGTCTGCGTAGCACCTCCTCCAGGTTGTGGAGGTGTCCTTCAGTATCGTAACCCGTAATGAGGATGTCGTCCTGAAAAACCACCTAACCTTGAATCGACTTGAGGAGGCTTTCCATATTTCGTTGGAAGATCGCGGCGGCCGAGCGAATCCCGAATGGACATCTGTTGTACTCAAACAACCCCTTGTGTGTCGTGATGGTGGTCAGCTTCTTCGACTCACTCGCCAGCTCCTGGGTCATGTAAGCTGAGGTCAGGTCCAATTTTGAAAAAAGTTTGCCACCGGATAGCGTCGCAAAGAGGTCCTCCGCTCTCGGTAGCGGGTACTGGTCTTGGAGTGACACCCGATTGATGGTGGCCTTGTAATCGCCACATATCCTGACCGACCCATCCGCCTTGAGCACCGGCACAATCGGGCTCGCCCAGTCACTGAATTCGACTGGCGAGATGATGCCTTCCCTCAACAGGTGGTCCAATTCACCTTCTATTTTTTCCTGCATCACGTATGGCAACGCTCTGGCCTTGTGGTGTACTGGTCTGGCATCCGGGTTTATGTGAATCACTACCTTGGCCCCCATGAAAGTGCCAATGCCGGGTTGAAATAATGAGTCAAATTTATCCAGGACCTGTGAGCATGATACTCGCTCCACAGAGGAAATTGCATTGACATCGCCCCATTTCCAGTTCATGACAGCAAGCCAACTCCTCCCCAGTAGTGTGGGACTGTCCCCTGGGACAATCCAGAGTGGCAACCTGTTCTCCGAATCTTTGTGGGTCACGACTACCGTGGCGCTGCCTAGCACCGGAATGATCTGCTTTGTGTAAGTCCGTAGCTGTGCGTCAATCGGCGATAATTTTGGCCTCCTGACCTTGGATGCCCACAACTTTTCGAACTGTTTGATACCCATCAGGGACTGGCTGGCCCCCGTGTCTAACTCCATTGATACTGGGATGCCATTGAGGAGCACTTTCATCATTATCGGTGGCGTCCTGGTGTATGAACTGTATACGTGCTCCACATGAACTCGCTGAACTTCAGCTTCCAGCGATTTCCCCCAGTGTCCATTTCTGCAATTTCTGCAGGTATTTTGCTCATCTCTGCAAACTCCGGCTGAATGTATGCCTCCACGCCTCCAGCATGAGTTGCGGTTTGAAACAAAAGGTCCCTTGCCAGTCGATCGTCCCTGACTGCCCCTGTTATTGTCCTTGAGTGCACCATTAACAGGTGTTGATGGCCCCATTACTGGCTGCATTGTCCCTTGCAATGGCGTGAATCGCTGTTCAGCTTGCCATTGTCTCTGTCGAACTCCCCCTCTGGGTTCGACTACATGTTGGGGCATGCCTGACTGCCCTTGTCTGCCTGGAGAACTGTGTGCTGCTTTAACAATGTTGAATCTCTGTCCCAACCATTCCTTAACACAGTACCTCTCGTCTGTTCTGCTAGTGGCCATGCTTGCGTGGTTTAAATCCCAGTTTCTTGTCGCCATTGATACGTCCTTACTACACAGTATAAATGCACACGAGGCCCATGCTTGAGAGAAGGTCAGTCTGTGACCTGTCCTTTATTCCTTAGCACTCAAGTGATGAAGGTGGGTGGAGCTTCCCCTTTTATACCTGAAGGTCCAGGTTAGGAGTGTCTCCCACCTAGTGGTCAGTGTTCTCACGGTGTACAACTTAGGTCAGTTTATACATGGGTTACAATGCTGGTTGAATACATGACAGAGACGATGAGATTAGTAATGAGATAAGTACATTTAAAATAAAAAATAAGGGATATAGTAAATAAACTGATCAAGCTCAAAGAGGATAAAACCCCTGGTCCGGATGGATTGCATCCATGCATTTTAAAAGAATCTTGGGAAGGGATAGTAGAGGCATTACATCACATATTTAAAAATTCATTCGAAAAAGGTGTAGTGCCAGAGGACTGGGGGATAGCTAACATAATACCTATATTTCTTCTTAGGCAGTCCACATTAAAAATATGAGTTCTCAGATGACTGATAAGTCCGATGCAGGAACTACAGTCTCTGTCGCAGGTTGGGCAGATGGTGGTTGAAAGGACGTTAGTTGAAGTGCCGGTTTGTTGAAGTGCTTGGGTTGTCGTGCGCTCCTTGGTCTCTGCTTGCTCCCAGCGAAGAAACTCAAGATGTTCGGCGCCTTCCCGGATTATTCTCTGCCACTTTGAGCGATCTTGCGCCAGGGATTCCCATGTGTCGGTGGGGATGTTGAATTTCTTCAAGGAGGCCATGAGGGTGTCCTTGAAGCATTTCCTCTGCCTACCTGCCCACCTATATTTAAGAATGGGGATAGAACATGTCCAGGGAATTATAGACCAGTCAGCTTCACATCAGTGGTAGAAAAAAATAATGGAATCCCTTCTAAAAGGAGAAAATAGAAGGACATCTAGAAACCAAAAACATAATAACGAATAGTCAGCATGGATTTCAAAAGGGAAAGTTTTGCTTAACCAACCTCATTAGATACATTTAAGGGGAGGCTATACTGATAGATTTAGATGAGGAAAGACGGGAGGAGACTTGAGTGGAGCATAAACGCCAGCATGGACTGGTTGGGCTGAATGGCCTGTTTCTGTGCTGTGTATCCTATGTAATCCTATGTAATCCTATGTAGAAATTGTTTCCAATGGCTGATGGGTCAGTAACCAGAAGGCACAGATTTAAGGTGATTGGCAAAAGAGCCAAAGGTGATATGAGGAAAAACTTTTATACGCAACGAGTGGTTAGGATTAGGAATGCACTGCCTGATAGGGAGGTGCATAAAGATTCAATCGTAGTTTTCAAAGAGAAATTGGATAAATACTTGAAGGACAAAAAATTGCAGGGATATGGGGAAAGAGCGGGGAAGTGGGGCTAACTGAATTGCTCTTTGAAAGAGCCGGTGCAGGCTCGATGGGCCGAATGGCCTCCTGTGCGGTACTATTCTATGATTCTATAACTCCAGAGGGAGCAGGAGGAGAAGCCATTGTTAGGCGTTATCTGGGTACGAATGGATAGATAAGAATGGAAGCAGGCAAGTGCAGTCCCACCCAGCTAGACAACGGAGGAGAGGCGTTGGGAGAGGATGGTCCAGTCAACCATGTCAAAGGCTGCAGGCAGGCCGAGAAGAGCTTGGAAGGATAGTTTACCATGGTCACAGTCACATAGGATTTCATTTGTGACTTTAATAAGGACTGTTTCAGTACTGTGGCAGGGGCGGAACCTGATTGGAGGGGTTCAAACATGGAGTTCTGGGAAAGATGGACATGGAGTTGGGAGGTAACGGCACATTGTAGGACTTTGGAGAGGAATGGGAGGTTGGAGATGGGGCGGTAGTTTGCAAGGACAGAGTGGTCAAGGGTGGGTTTTGAAGTGCCCAGATCAGAGATTTCACATTCACATGGAACCCGAGTCCAAACCAGTGTCCAAGGAGACAGGGAGAGAGATGGCCCTGTTAAAAGTGGCAGACTGGGGCAGCCTGGCTGCACTTTGTGCAATGAAGGAATATTTTGGCTGTGGTTTCAGGGTGAATATCAATTGCTTATAGGATTACTACTAGATACAGGCAGGATATCATGGTGTTACAGCTATTACTACCAGTTGTTTATATACTACTGGTGAGCTATTTTATGACTGTTGGTTCTGAGTGGGTTCTGAGTGTTACCAATATTACTATTAATTAGCGCCGCAATTTCAGTAAATTTCTGCAGTGCATGGAATCAAACTTCCTTCTACCTCTGCCCCTGCAAATCCGCCCCCCCCGCTTCGGTTTTGTTTGTTTCCCGCTCTTGGTTCCCCCTCTTCGCCTGCTCTCGGGTGGCCCCTTAGGTCTTGGAACTTCTTGCACAAAAACCTGCTGGAGCGGAACCATGCACAAAAATTTTCAACTACAGGGGACCCAACCTTTATAAGGTGAATTCAATAATATTTACAGACGTCAGATGTCTTGTGGTTAGAATGCCACGTGATCAAGCCTCCAGGAATGCCTCCAACTAAGGACAAGTGGAACCTCACCTTTCATCCCACCAGCCTCCACGTTCAACGGATCATCCTCCGCCACTTCCACCACCTCCAGCGTGATCCCACGGCCAATCACATCTTCCCCTCCCGTCCCCTCTCCCACGCCCTCTGCGACACCCAGGTCCATTCCGCAGAGTCCCCGAGCATCCCCTCCCCTTCCCACGGTACCTTTCCATGCAAGCGCAGGAGATGCAACACCTGCCCTTTTACCTCCTCCCTTCCCACTGCCCAGGGCCTTAAACACTCCTTCCAAGTGAAACAGTGATTTACTTGTACTTCTTTCAATTTAGTATACTGTATTCGCTGCTCACGATGTGGTCTCCTCTACATTGGGGAGACCAAGCGCAGGTTGGGTGGCCGCTTTGCGGAGCACCTCCGTTCAGTCCGCAACTGTGACCCTGAGCTTCCGGTCGCCTGTCACTTTAATTCTCCACTCCACTCCCACTCTGACCTCTCCGTCCTCAGTCTCCTACACTGTTCCAACGAAGCTCAACACAAGCTCGAGGAACAGCACCTCATCTTTCGTTTAGGCACTTTACAGCCTTCTGGACTCAACATCGAGTGCAACAATTTCATACCGTAACCTCTGCTTACCTTTAGTTCCCTTCGCCCCCCCACCCCGATCTTATGTTTTTTTTTTCTCTTTGTCTCCAATGGCAGCTGGTCATTATCCCATTATTCACACCCTATCTAGACTAACCTTTTTCTAACTCCTGCCATTGCCATTTTAATTCGGCCCATCATCCCTTTTATCTCACTAATCTTCCACCCTTTCACAGACCTTCCATTTTGTTCTTTATTCCCCTCCCCCTTTCAGTGCTTGTTAAGAATGTGCTCTTTTTGGACATTCACCAGTTCTGATGAAGGGTCATCGACCCGAAACGTTAGCTCTGTTTTTCTCTCCACAGATGCTGCCTGACCCGCTGAGATTTCCAGCATTTTCTGTTTTTATTCTATCTTACATAAACTTGTGCTCATCCAAAACTT
The DNA here is from genome assembly GCF_044704955.1 of Pristiophorus japonicus. Classification (NCBI taxonomy): domain Eukaryota; kingdom Metazoa; phylum Chordata; class Chondrichthyes; family Pristiophoridae; genus Pristiophorus; species Pristiophorus japonicus. The sequence continues at coordinate 307,707,574 of NC_091979.1, forward strand.
TGCTGCCCAATCCTAACTCAGGTTAAGTCTTGTTCACTCATCTCCCCTGTGCTCGCTGACCTACACTTGCTCCTGGTCTGGCAACATCTCAATTTTAAAATTCTCATCCTTGTTTTCAAATCCCTCCCTGGGCTCAGCCCTCCCTAGCTCTGCAACCAGATTCAGATCCAGCACTACAAGCCTTCCAGAGCTCTGCGCTCCTCCAATTTTGCCACCTTGTGCATCCCCGATTTTCATTGCTCCGCCATTGGTGCCTGTGCTTTCAGTTGCCAAGGCCAAAAGCTCTGGAATTCCCTCCCTAAACCTCTCCGCCTCTCTTTCCTCCTTTAAGATGCTCCTTAAAACCTACCTCCATCTGTCCTGATATCTCCTTGGAAGAATGAGCGGGGATCTCACAGAAGCATATAAAATTCTGACGGGATTGGACAGGTTAGATGCGGGAAGAATGTTCCCGATGTTGGGGAAGTCCAGAACCAGGGTCACAGTCTAAGGATAAGGGGTAAGCCATTTAGGACCGAGATGAGGAGAAACTTCTTCACTCAGAGAATTGTGAACCTGTGGAATTCTCTACCACAGAAAGTTGTTGAGGCCAGTTCGTTAGACATATTCAAAAGGGAGTTAGATGTGGCCCTTACTGCTAAAGAGATCAAGGGGTATGGAGAGAAAGCAGGAATGGGGTACTGAAGTTGCATGATCAGCCATGATCATATTGAATGGTGGTGCAGGCTCGAAGGGCCGAATGGCCTACTCCTGCATCAATTTTCTATGTTTTTATGTTTCTGTGGCTGGGGTTCAAATTTTGTTTGATGACTGTCTTATGAAGTACCTTCGGAGGTTTTGCTACATTAAAGGCGCTATATAAATGCAATCTGTTGTTGTTCAACTGACATCACTAAAAACAGACTAGCTGGTGATGACCACATTGCTGTTTGTGGGACTGTGCTGCGTGCAGATTGGCTGCCGTGTTTCCTACATTACAATAGTGACTACACTGGAAAAGTACTTCATTGGCTGAAAAGTGCTTTGGGACATCCTAAGGTTGTGAAAGGGGCTATATAAATCCAAGTTCTTTCTTTCATACAATGCAGAATCTTCAGAAGCAATTCTTACTTCGCTATTTCCCCCCTGAAATGTTTCCTACATTACAACAGTGACTACACTTCAAAAGTCTATGGGGCCGAAATTCAGCCTCCCGGAAAGGCCTCTTGCCGGCAGAAAGTGGCGGCCAAGCGGCAGAGTCGAGTGGCCGCCGATTTGGAGTCCGATGGCCGCTGGCAGCTCGGTAGTTTTTCCGCTGGTCCCTACTTCCGCCCCGCTGCTGCCGACCTCTCCTAAGTGTGTAATCAAAGCGCGCACCTCCATCCAAATCCACTTGGAAAAATCTTCGCCCCGCTGTGCCCCCAACAGCCTTTTCTGTCGGTGCACTGTGTTCACTGTGTGTGCGACATGGCGCTGCGGCGTTCATTCAAGGGGAGGGCGCACTGCCGCAGCCTGGCACCGCCCCCCCCCCCCGCTGGCCCGGCCGAAACCCTCCCTGGTGGCCCAGTGGACCGAAGTTTTAAAATGGTGAAGGCTCTCCCCTTTAAGTGAAGGGGAGGGATGTAGTGACGCACACGCGTCATGATGTCATCAGCGCCAGGTTGATGACTGACAGCTGCGGAGACTCCGCCCAGCCTCCACGTCCGCCCCTCTAGAGTGCTCACCACCCCACTACCGCCCCCATTATGTCCGGTTTCCGGCCCGCTCCAAAAAAAATGCCAAAGAGCTGAATTTCGCGCAGGAGGCCACCTCAACCACAGCGGCAGTGAAAACACACGAGAAGCGGTAGGTGAGACACGTTTCGGGCGGAGTTGAATTTCTACCCCTTTATTTAAGAACATCGTGATTTAGATACAATCCACAAAGGACTATGCGGGGGGATAAAGCAATAGAGACTACTTTACAGCTGCTGACAATGTTACTTTTAAAAACTTGACATTAACAGTCAGGTCCCATCTCATATCTTGGCAGTTATTATTGGATGCCTGGTGCTTCGATACACAGATCCATCACTTGTTACAAGGGAGACAGCCACTGAAAGCTTGTACGTTCTACTTAGTATTCAGTTATGGTTAAAAGGGTTTCCTGTCGATCATAGAGACACAGAAGTGGAGCATCTGCAACCCATCAACGTTGAGCTAAATCACTGTAACAGGCAAGACCTCTTTCAAACATGCACTGAAGTTGGGCAAATTCTATCAAAATCCATGGTTGATGACCAATCAGACAACATTTGAAAGGATTTACTGAAGACCAATGCAAGCGTTGTTGCATGGCTTTTATTGGCAAAAAGATCCTCATTATAAAATGTGGAGCTAGCCTTGCAGATATCCCTGGAATAATCACAGTATTGGACAATCACTTGCAGTCGATATTCAACTACAGGTGACATTTGCAGCGACAAATTCTATCTGCATTCTGGTTTCACACAATGTGCTTGTTGCTTTGCCTTCTCTCCTATTCCATTTGACAAGTACATTAGTTCCTTTTTCTCACATTCGAGGGATGTGGGTGTTGCTGGCAAGGACAGCATTTTTACTGCCCACCCCTAATCATCCTGAGAAGGCGATGGTGGGTCACCTTCTTGAACCGCTGCATGTAGCAGTATAATACAAGCTTGCGAGGCCACTTCAGAGAGCAGTTGAGTCAACCACAGTAGTGTGAGACTGGAGTAACGTGGAGGCCAGACCGGGTCAAAAGGGCAGGTTTCCTTCCGTAAAGGACACGAGTGAATTGGGTTTTTACGACAATCATGATCGCTTTTACTGATGCCAACTTTTTAATGGTAATCACCACCGACGGGCAATACACTAGCTATAACCGCAATGAAATACCGAGTGGATAACAAAGTTATTGTACGGTAACAGCAAAGCATCTCTTGTCAAATATGTGACACATTCAACAATCAGCAGCCTTTAGCTGTTCTTTGTGCTCTTCATGAAATGATACATAACTCTGACTCAGAAGCAGTGTTAAATATTTTACGCCCTCAGTTATTCAGTATCCTTCTGATTCACCTCTCTTGCAACGTCTGTGTCTGGTTTCCTAGCAACTATCTTAGAATTCCAATGGAAGGGAAAACATTCAGGCTGCCTCTAAATCCTAAAAATGTAGATGCTTGCAATTATTCTGCTGAGGCGCCTCAGCCTGTCCTGCCAGTGGGAAAAGGTGATGATACAACGTACATGAAAAGGGAGATTGGTATATGATCAGGAGACCAAGAAAGTGCCAATAAGAAAGGATGAGGGGGGATAGTTTAGGATGGTTGCAGTCACATAGAATGATGTCATTTGTAACTTTGACTAGGGCTGTTTCAGTGCTGTGGCAGGAGTGGAGTCTGATTGGAGAGATTAAAACATGGAGTTGTGGGACAGATGGGCATGGATTTGAGAGGTGACAACACATTTGAGGATCTCTGAAATATTATGGCTCAGAAATCCCAGTTTCTCCTCCCCATGGGTGTTCGACTGGATTCTAGAAAAAAGCGCACTTACCTGTTTCTGCTGCGCCCATGCAAGATCCCGGTCCTGATGCCTCCAATGACTGCGCGTCGCAGCGCATGCACATCAGGACATGCGCAGGCCTGGAGCTGGGGTCACATGGCCCAGGGCAGCCAATCAGGTGCAGTATATTCTCATTCATAATAATGGGAACTCCGTAAGTTGGAGTTCCTATTATTCTGAATGAGAAACAGCCCCCATAACCAATAATAAAAGATAGAAAAAATGCACAACATATTTTTTTTAATTTAAATTAAAGTTATTTATGTATTTAAAAAATATATATATATCTTGATCATTGTGCCAATGGGAACAATTTCTCTCTAACTGACCCTGTCTAGACCCCTCATGATTTTGAACACCTCCATCAAATCTCCTCTCAACCTTCTCTGCTCTAATGAGAACAACCCCAGCTTCTCCAGTCTATCCATGTGACTGAAGCCCCATCCCTGGAATCATTCTTGTAAATCTTTTCTGCATCCTCTCTAAGGCCTTCACATCCTTCCTAAAAGTGTGGTGCCCAGAATTGGACGTAATACTGCAGTTGAGGCCGAACCAGTGTTTTATACAGGTTCATCATAACTTCCTTCCTTTTGTACTCTAAGCCTCTATTTATGAAGCCCAGGACCCCATCTGCTTTTTTAACCGCTTTCTCAACCTGCCCTGCCCCCTTCAACAATTGGTCCACATATACCCCCAGGTCTCTCTGTTCCTGCACCCCCTTTAGAATTGTATCCTTTAGTTTATATTGCCTCCCCTCCTTCTTCCTACCAAAATGTATCACTGCACTTTTCTGTGCAAATTGGCTGCTGCCTTTCCCACATAACAACAGTCACGACACACCAAAAGTACTTCATTGTCTGTAAAGCACTTTGTGACGTCCCATTGTCGTGAAAGGCTATATAAATGGAAGTCTTTCTTTCTTTAAATTTCATCGCCCATTCCACCAGCCTGTCTATGTCCTCTTGAGGTCTATCACTCTCCTCCTCACTGTTCACTGTACTTCCAAGTTTTGTGTCATCTGCAAATTTTGAAATTGTGCCCTGTACACCCACATCCAAGTCATTAATATATATATTAAGAAAAGCTGTGATCCTAGTACTGACCTCTGTGGAACACCACTGTATACCTTCCTCCAGTCCGAAAAACAACCGTTCACTACTACTTTATGTTTCCCGTCACTTAGTCAATTCATATCCATGCTGCCACTGTCCCTTTTATTCCATGGGCTTCAACTTTGCTGGCAAGCCTATTGTGTGGCACTTTATCAAATGCCTTTTGGAAGTCCATATACACCACGTCAACCATATTGCGCTCATCAACCTTACATTCTCGGGTCGCAAGAGAAATGGCTGCAGAGATAGTGGATGCATTGGTTGTAATTTACCAAAATTCCCTGGATTCTGGGGCGGTCCCAACAGATTGGAAAACTGCAAATGTAATGCCCCTATTTAAAAAAGGAGGCAGACAAAAAGCAGGAAGCTATAGACCAGTTGGCCTAACATCTGTCATTGGGAAAATACTGGAGTCCATTATTAAGGAAGCAGTACTGGGACATTTGGAAAAGCATGTTTCAATCAAGCAGAGTCAGCATGGTTTTATGAAAGGGAAATCATGTTTGACAAATTTGCTGGAGTTTTTTGAGGATGTAACTAACAGGGTGGATAAAGGGGAACCAGTGGATGTGGTGTATTTGGATTTCCAGAAGACATTTGACAAGGTGCCACATAAAAGGTTACTGCACAAGATAAAAGCTCACAGTGTTGAGGATAATATATTAGCATGGATAGAGGATTGGCTAACTAACAGAAAACAGAGAGTCGGGATAAATGGGTCATTTTCCGGTTGGCAAAAAGTAACTAGTGATGTGCTGCAGGGATCGGTGCTGGGTCCTCAACTATTTACAATCTATATTAATGACTTGGATGAAGGGACCGGGTGTAATGTAGCCAAGTTTGCTGATGATACAAAGATGGGTGGGAAAGCAAATTGTGAGGAGGACACAAAACATCTGCAAAGGGATATAGACAGGCTAAGTGAGTGGGCAAAAATTTGGCAGATGGAGAATAATGTGGGAAAATGTGAGGTTATCCACTTCGGCAGAAAAAATAGAAAAGCAAATTATAATTTAAATGGAGAAAAATTGCAAAGCTGTGCAGTACAGAAAGACCTGGGGGTCCTTATACATGAAACACAAGAAGTTAGTATGCAGGTACAGCAAGTAATCAGGAAGGCAAATGGAATGTTGGCCTTTATTGCAAGGGGGATAGAGTATAAAAGCAGAGAAGTCCTGCTACAGCTGTACAGGGTATTGGTGAGTTCACACCTGGAGTACTGCGTATAGTTTTGGTCTCCGTATTTAAGGAAGGATATATTTGCATTGGAGGCTGTTCAGAGAAGGTTCACTAGGTTGATTCCGGATATGAGGGGGTTGACTTATGACGATAGGTTGAGCAGGTTGGGCCTATACACATTGGAGTTCAGAAGAATGAGAGGTGATCTTATTGAAACTTATAAGATAATAAGGGGGCTCGACAAGGTGGATGCAGAGAGGATATTTCCACTCAAAGGGGAAACTAAAACTAGGGGACATAGTCTCATAGGGCTCAAGTTTCGGCCTCAGTTGCTCCTGATTTTTTGGAGCAACTGGTGTAGAACGGAGTATCTTAGAAATTCAAATTCTTGGCATTTAGTTTGCTCCAGTTCTAGTCAGTTAGAACAGTTTCACTTTGGAACAGAATGTTTTTTTCAAAAGGGGGCGTGTCCAGCCACTTACGCCTGTTTTCAAAGTTTCGTCAGTGAAAACTTACTCCAAACTACCTTAGAATGGAGTAAGTGAAAATTTTTGTACGCTCGAAAAAACCTTGTCCACACTTTAGAAAATCAGGCGTAGGTTACAAATCAGGCGTAGGGAATGGGGTGGGGGGGTTTAAAAGGGAAGTTTACAGACATTAAACACTTCAGTTTTACAAATAAAGAGCCATCATCAATAATAAATGATAAATACATCAATAAATCAACGAATAAATCAATCAAAAAAAATTTAATAAGAAATAAGAGGGAAAGAAGAAGGGGGGGAAAGGAGAAGGGGGGGAAAAGGAGAAGGGGGGGAAAGGAGAAGGGGGGGAAAGGAGAAGGGGGGGAAAAGGAGAAGGGGGAGGAAAGAAGGGGGAGGAAAGAAGGGGGGGGAAAGGAGAAGGGGGGAAAAAGAGGAATGGGGGGAAAGGACAATGGGGGGAAAGGAGAATGGGGGGGAAAGGAGAATGGGGGGGAAAGGAGAAGGGGGGGGGAAGGAGAAGGGGGGGGGAAGGAGAAGGGGGGGGGAAGGAGAAGGGGGGGGGAAGGAGAAGGGGGAGGGAGGCTGAACGGGCAGGGCCCGGCCGGGCCCAAGACTTCAGGCAGGGCCCGTCCCCAGCACCAGATTTACAGGTAGGTGGCGTTGGGTCGGGTCGGGTCCGGGGTCGGGAGCGCGGGTCGGGTCGGGTCGGGTCCGGGGTCGGGAGCGCGGGTCGGGTCGGGGGGGGGGGAGGAGGGAAGTCGGTTCGGGTTGGGTCGGGGGTGGGGGGTCGGGTCGGGAGCACGGGTCGGGTCGGGGGGGGGAGGAGGGATGTCGGGTTGGTTCGGGTGGGGAGGGAGGGAGCACCTGTCGGTGGGGGGGGGGGGGCGCAGAGGGAGGGAGGTCGGGTCGGGTCGGTTCGTGTCAGGGGCGGGGGAGGGAGGTCAGGTTGGGTCGGGTCGGGTCCGGGTGGGGGGGGGGGGCGTTGGGAGCGCGGGTCGAGTCGGGGGGGTGGTGGGAGGGAGGGAGGGAGAGGGAGGTCAGGTCGGGTGGGGGGGTGGGGGGGGAGCGCGGGTCGGGTCGGTGTCGATGTCGGTGTCGGGGTCGGGTCCGGTCCGGGGGCGGGGGGGAAGCGGGAGTCGAGTCGGGTCGGGAGGAAGCAGGAGCTGGCCGTGGGAGGCAGCCTTATGCACGCAGCCCCAGTGAGGCCATTCGGCCAGGGCTAGGGGCTGCGTGCTTCGGGCCCCTCCGACACAGTTTTGGGCGCCTGGAGCTACTGCACATGCGCGCCCACTGTAGCGCGCATGTGCAGAGGTCCCGGCACTGTTTTCAGCGCAGGGACCTGGCTCCGCCCCCTACAGCTTGTGCTGCGCCGCGCCCAGCTCCAGAGGACCATCAGGACGCCGGAGAATCTGTAAGTTTTTTTTAGGCGCACTTTGTGGCGTGAAAAACGGACGTCCAGGTCGGGGCTGCGCCATCCTAGGCGCGGCCCGAAACTTGGGCCCATAATAAGGGGCCGCCCATTTAAAACTGAGATGAGGAGAAATTTCTTCTCGGAGGGTTGTAAATCTGTGGAATTCTCTGCCTCAGAAAGCTGTGGAGGCTGGGTCATTGAATATATTTAAGGGAGATGGACAGATTTTTGAGCGATAAAGGTGTAAAGGGTTATGGGGAGCGGGCCGGGAAGTGGAGCTGAGTCCATGATCAGTTCAGCCATGATCTTATTGAGTGGCGGAGCAGGCTTAAGGGGCCAAATGGCCTACTCCTGCTCCTATTTCTTATGTTCTTATGTAACCCTCTCTGTTACCTCAGCAAAAAACTCAATCAAGTTAATTAAACACGATTTGCTTTTAACAAATCCGTGCTGGCTTTCCTTAATTAAATCACATTTGTAAAAGTGACTGTTAGTTTTGTCCCTGATTATCATTTCCAAAAGCTTCCCCACGACCGAGGTTAAACTGACTGACCTGTAATTGCTGGGTTTAACCTGATACCCTCTTGGCCGCCTGGTGATGATGCCAGGGTTTGGAGCATGTGCCAAGATTCCTGCCTTTGGGAGGCAGTCAGGGAGGGTTCTGAGTAGGAGCAAAACACAATAGAGGGCCTGTTAACTCAAGTTGCTCTGGCCGGCATCGGCTCGCTAGCGAAACAGCGTGTGCGGGGGAAGATCTGAAGTACGGCACAAGAAAATAAAAAATAAATTGTGATCCTGATGCAAATGTTTCTGAGTTTAGTCTATATTCAGGGGAATCATTCAATTTAAATGGAGGGCCACATTCAAATCCAAAGTTTAAATCAAAAATTCACAGGATCATTTGATGCTTTGGCAATGATACCGTCCTCCTGTATGGCACCTCAAATTGCTGGAGAAATATCACCAACGATGTCTCCGTAAGATCTTGCAAATCCCCTGGGAGGACAGACGCACCAACGTTAGCATCCTCGATCCAGGCCAACATCCCCAGCATCGAAGCACTGAGCACACTCGACCAGCTCCGTTGGGCGGGCTCCATTGTTCGCATGCCTGACACGAGACTCCCAAAGCAAGTGCTCCACTCAGAACTCCTACACGGAAAGCGAGCCCAAGGTGGGCAGAGGAAACATTTCAAAGCATCTTTGATAAAATGCAACATCCCCACCGACACCTGGGAGTCCCTGGCCAAAGACCGCCCTAAGTGGAGGAAGTGCATCCGGGAGGGCGCTGAGCACCTCGAGTCTCATCGCCGAGAGCATGCAGAAAACAAGCGCAGGCAGCGGAAGGAGCGTGCGGCAAACCAGACTTCCCACCCACCCTTTCCTCCAACGACTGTCTGTCCCACCTGCGACAGAGACTGTAATTCCTGTATTGGACTGTTCAGTCACCCGAGAACTCACTTTTAGAGTGGAAGCAAGTCTTCCTCGATTTTGAGGGACTGCCTATGATGATGATGATCTGTCAGTTGCCCTGTGTAACAACATTATAATCAAATGAGGGAAGAGTTCTTCTTAGGAGCACAATTATGGTTTTACTACTGACCAGAGGAACCTTTCCCGCATTTGAGTAAAGAAAAAGAAAGAACTTTCACGACCTGAAGACCTCCCAAAGCGTTTTACAACCAGTGAAGTATTTTTGAAGTGTAGTCACTGTTGTAATGTATGGTGCAGTTTTGCTGCACAGGAGGAGATCATCGCCACTGACCTGAACAGTGCTGCTGGAGAGGAGTGCAGCATTCGAGTGCCCTCTCGTGTCTGGGATAGATCTGCAAACAAAATTAACAAATTCAAGTCCTAAAGGAGTTCGATTGACACCTGCTGGACATAACCAGCATTGCTGACGAAAGATGTGCTGCTTAAAGAAACATTGGAGGTGACTTAAAAGTGAGAAATACTTGCATTTATAGAACGCCTTCTCACGGCAAAACATCTCCAAAAAGACCTTACATCATTTTTTTTTTAATTTAGTGCTGTGATTGTTGTTTAGGTAATAATATTTAAAGTTGAATTGCTCACCACCGAATTCAAGTTTCTTTTGGTTCACGCCATTCAAAAAATATGCAACAATTGCCTGGAAATCCCAGCCCCCCTGGTTCCGTACGGAATGTCTGCGGACCCGGGAAGGCATCACAAAAGCCGGTTTTCAGCGCGCAATGCGCATGCATTGAAAACGGGCTTTTCCGATCGGTCAAGCTGGTGCTCGACGGATCATTCGCATCGCGGGAGCGAGGACATTTGCATGGGCAAGATTGCGGTATTTTCCCATATCTTGCCCAGCAAATATCCTCAAAACTCTTGCGCCTGATAAAAGCAGGCATATAGCGTACTTTTACAGGCGTAAGAGTTTAAAAACATACAAAAATATAATTACATTAAATTTAAAAAACACACTTTATTTTTAAAAACCCTGCTCACTACGTTAAATTTATTTTAAACCATAATTTAAAAAACTTTTTAAAAATTCAGAATTTATTAACTTTAATTTCAATTCATTTTAATTATGTGGGGTGTGTTCTAAATTTTTAATTTGGTGTTATTGTGTTTGTTTTTTTTTCTCATTAATAGCAATGAGAACTTGTAGATACGGAGTTCCCATTACTATTAATTGGGAATACTGTACCTGTTTGGCTGAGCAGTCACATGCGACTGCACCTTCTGCGTGGGAACCTGGAGGACGGGAACGCGCTTTGCAGCGCGGGAAGAGAAGGCCTCCCCACCAGAATCCCACGCTCCTCCCGGACCACCATGTACTTGCGCAGAAATTTTTCAGGTCAGAGGCATCCGCCCACGGGAAGCCTCCAACCCCAATTTATGGGCAAATATTTTACCAATCCTCACTTTCTTCAGGGTGTCAAATGAGTGGCCAGAAGATGCTGGAGGGACCATAGAAGAATAGAATTATAGAATCATCTGTTCACTCAGCCTCACTGAGTGCTGTCTCCTGCAACTTGCAGTGATTTAAATCCTCCTTGAACCTTCGTAAAGACTCATATAGGGGAGTTTTCAGTTCCTGGCCAGCAGAACAGGCAGGCCGATCGACCAGGAGTTGCAGCGGAAGCTCAGTCCATTTGAATGTCCAGGCCTCGTTTAAATGGAGCTGGTGAGCTGCCTGCCCACACAAAGGGTGCCCAAAGGCAGCTTGCTGGGTACTGGCTGGTGCAATATTGGGTGCCCTGGAAGCTGCCTCGCTATCAGCAAGGGAACTACAGTAACAACAACTTGCATTTATATAGCGCCTTTGACATCGTAAAACAATCCAAAGGGGCTTCACAGCAGTATTATCAAACAAAATTTGGCAAGTCGCAGGAAGCAGCATAGTGCTAAAGAAGAGGATATTAGGACAGGTGACCCAAAACTTAGCCAAAGAGGTAGGTTTATAGGAGCGTCTTAAAGGAAGAGGGGGAGCTTGGGGCAGTAGTGGCCCAAACCACTTTTGAGGGGCCCAAAGTAGCCCTCCTGGCCCCATTCAAATCAGAGCTAATCACAATAGATCCATTCCTGTTACCTCTGGCCAATCAGACAATTGGATGGCAGGACTGGAGGCTTTTGGAAAAAATGGCGGGCAGGGCTGGAGGTGGGCGGTGCCATGGGGGTGGAATTGTATGGTCTTTTTGATGGAGGGCGATATGGGGTTGGAAGTTCAGCTCAGGGTCAAATAGGACAGGTTGCAAACAGTCTAGTTCAACGTGAGTCGATAACTGGGGAGGGGGCAACGTTTGGGTACAGACCCAGAACCCTGGGGGAAAGAGGAGAGAAACAGGCCCCTTAATAGGACTGAATAGCACAATAGAGGCAGAGGAGATCAAGCAAAGGGCAAGTCAGAACCGCTGTTGCACAAACGAGTTAACACAGTTTGTCCAAACTGCAGCACATGAGCCCTGGTGCATTCAGAGCTGCGCCGGCCCTGGAACATCATGGCGGAGGTGTGGCAAATGAGGTTACGGGGCTCATAAGAGCCGGGGGCCCAGGGGCAGCACGGGCCAGCCCACATTGCGATATGTGTGCGCGCTAGGTCCATGCAGCAGAGCAGGTCTCTAGCCATCCTGGTTAACCCTTGCCACTGGATAAAGGCCTAGCTCTGTCAAGCCCGTGTGGTGGTTGGTGTGCAACGGTCACCGCACGTTAAAAAAATCCACGCAAAGGCATCTTCCACCCCCCTCAACTGGAGTTCAGGACTGGAACATCAGGGTCCTTCATTGAAACATCTGTGAACTCTCGTGGAAGCAAGTCATCCTCGTCTGAGGGATCGCCTATGATGATGAGGGGGATAGAATTGGTGACGAGGATACAGAGTTTGTGGTGGGGGCTGAAGATGATGATTTCAGTCATTCTAGTGTTTAACGGGAGGAAATTCTGGCTCATCCAAGACTAGATATCTGACAGCACAGAAGCAGTGGAAGGATTGAGAGAGGTTGTGGGAAGGTAGAGCTGGATATCATCAGGGTACATCTGGAAAGTAATCACGTGTCTTCGAATGATGTTGCCAAGAGTCTTCATGTAGCCAAGAAAGAGATGGTGCGATGGTATTCTCATTGAGCTGGACATTGGAGGAGAGGCGTTGGAGGAGGATGGTGTGGGTGACTGTTTCAAAAGCTTTAGTGTCTGAAAAGGAGAAGGGGGCGGGGGAATGAACACAAGAATGTCATGTGACAATTGATTAGGGCTGTTTCATTATTGTGGCTGGGCGCAAACCTGATTGGAGAGGTTTAAGCGTGCAGTTGGGGAAAGATGGGCACTGTTTTAGGAGGCGACAACATGTTAGCGGACTTGATATATCTGAGGTTACAATTCTCAATGAAAAGAACTGGATCCTTTAAAGTTGTACTGAAGTTTTATTTTCATATTTAAAATATCTGTAATAATTCCAAGAGTCATTATTTTTTATTTGAAAGGCAGAATTATAGTAAGCTCTAAAAGTGACAGAAAATGCAGCAAATGAAGCATTGAAAATCACTTTATTTTAGATGTTGGAATCCCCTCAGATCCTAGTAGAAAATAACACTCCTGCCTTCAGGACTCGCATTTTCTTTCAGTCATTTCTAAATTCACCATTTCTGCAAATTGTACTTTTCGCAAATTATAACCAGCTATCTTTATTTAATGTAATAAAAGTCTTATGTCTGCATGCACTTCTTGTCTATAGAACCTTACTTCCTGTTGTCCTGTCAACTTTGCTTATAGAAATTCTAATGTTGGCATTTTTAATAAAATCTGTCCATGTAAACTTGTCACACTGTATTACACCACCCTGCCATTGGAGGCGCTGCAGTCCTGCAGTTTTATGTCTGCTGGATCTTTGACTTGCACTGCAGAGAAACCTCTATCCTCCTTGTCCCATTCCCCAGTCGCGCTCATTTCACCCCATTCCTGACTCCCTCTTTTCCGCCCCCATTCCTGACTCCCTCCCCCTCACCCCCACCAAAAAAAATACTGTTTACGGAACACTAGCGGGACCTGGCTCTCTGTGGCAACAGCCAGTGACGTCAGGAAGTGGGGGTGTTACTGTGGCAGGAACTTTAAAATGCAAATATCTCCCGGGTTGCTAGTAGCAGCACCCAGAAGATCTACTCCCATTGCGGAAGATTCCTGCACTGTCCTTTTTGGCAAGTGCTTTGGGATGTCCTGTGGTCAAGAAAGGGCGCTATAGAAATGCAAGTTATTTCTTTCTTGATGGTAGATCTGCAGCTGCACCTGGCAGAATGCGTTAATCCCTTCCCCGCGAGGTAGTGTGCTTGTGCCCGTAATTGCATTGGATCAGGTGGCAGCACAAAGTCCAGTTCCACCCTTACTCCATGATAACCCACGTGCAGTCCCCGCACCTTGCACAGTCTGCATTGCTCCACCCTAACCCCATGATGACCCTTGTGTAGACCCCGCACCTTGCACAGTCTGCATTGCTCCACCCTAACCCAATGGTGACCTTTGTGTAGACCCCGCACTTTGCACAGTCTGTATTGCTCCACCCTAACCCAATGGTGACCTTTGTGTAGACCCCGCACTTTGCACAGTCTGCATTGCTCCACCCTAACCCAATGGTGACCTTTGTGTAGATCCCGCACTTTGCACAGTCTGCATTGCTCCACCCTAACCCAATGGTGACCTTTGTGTAGACCCCGCACTTTGCACAGTCTGCATTGCTCCATCCCCAACCCCATGGTGACCTTTGTGTAGACCCCGCACTTTGCACAGACTGCATTGCTCCACCCTAACCCAATGGTGACCTTTGTGCAGACCCCGCACTTTGCACAGTCTGCATTGCTCCATCCCCAACCCCATGGTGACCTTTGTGTAGACCCCGCACTTTGCACAGACTGCATTGCTCCATCCTAACCCAATGGTGACCCTTGTGCAATCCCTACATTTTTCACAGGCTGCATTGCTCAAACCCATGATGACCCATCTGCAGTCCCTGCACTTTGTAGACTGCATTACTCCACCCTAACCCCATGGTGACCCATGTACGAACATACAAACATGACCAATGACGGACAGGTAAAGACCACCTGGTCCATCGAGCCTGTCCCACACAATTGCGATACCTTGTGTACAGATACAGCAGGCGGTTAAGAAAGCAAATGGCATGTTGGCCTTCATAGCGAGGGGATTTGAGTACAGGGGCAGGGAGGTGTTGCTACAGTTGTATAGGGCCTTGGTGAGGCCACACCTGGAGTATTGTGTACAGTTTTGGTCTCCTAACTTGAGGAAGGACGTTCTTACTATTGAGGGAGTGCAGCGAAAATTCACCAGACTGATTCCCGGGATGGTGGGACTGACCTATCAAGAAAAACTGGATCAACTGGGCTTGTATTCACTGGAGTTCAGAAGAGTGAGAGGGGACCTCATAGAAACGTTTAAAATTCTGACGGGTTTGGACAGGTTGGATGCAGGAAGAATGTTCCCGATATTGGGGAAGTCCAGAACCAGGGGTCACAGTGTAAGGATAAGGGGTAAGCCATTTAGGACCGAGATGAGGAGAAACTTCTTCACCCAGAGAGTGGTGAACCTGTGGAATTCTCTGCCACAGAAAGTAGTTGAGGCCAATTCACTAAATATATTCAAAAGGGAGTTAGATGAAGTCCTTACTACTCGGGGGATCAAGGGGTATGGCGAGAAAGCAGGAAGGGGGTACTGAAGTTTCATGTTCAGCCATGAACTCATTGAATGGCGGTGCAAGCTAGAAGGGCTGAATGGCCTGCTCCTGCACCTATTTTCTATGTTTCTATGTTTCTATCACAACATATACACTCCACCCCACCCAAAACTATGGGATCTCCTGGGAGAGGCAAAAAAAAGATTAAAAACCCAAGCAATTTGGGAAAAGAAATCTGGGAAATTCCTCTCCGATTCATCGAGGCAATCGAAACTAGTCCAGGAGATCACTACGGCCATTAAATTCCCTCCAGTACCTACCTTTTGTAAGAGGTAATCTCCACCGCAGCCAGAATCAAATCCAGTTTTCGCTTGAAGGAATTCAGTGTGTCTGAATCCACCACATGAGAGGGCAGCTTGTTCCACAGGTCTACTATTCTCTGGGAAAAGAACCACCTCCTGACATCTAACCTAGATCTAGACTTATACAACTTACATTTGTGCCCCCGGTGCTTCCTAACTTATTTAATTGAAATAAACTGTCAGCTGGAACACTGCCTATTCCCTTCATTATCTTATAAACCTCAATTATATCGCCCTAAGTCTACGCTGCTCTAAGGTATAGAGTCTTAACTCTTTTAGCCTATCTTGATAACTAAGATGCTTTAGACTTGGAATTAGTCCAGTGGCCCTCTTCTGCACCCTTTCCAATATCACCCACCATGTGAGGAGACCAAAACTGGACACAGTATTCCAAGTGCAGCCTGATTAAGGTCTTGTTCTGGGAAAAAACACTACGCCTCATCTTATACTCAATTGTCCAAACACCCCAACACCCTATTTGTTCTAGCTATCGCTGCATGGCCTTGCTCATGTACTTTTAAGGATGTATGCACTAGAATGCCCAAATCTCTTTCTATCCCCATCATCTTTAATGCCTTTCGCTGGAGGGTGTATGAATGTGGAGCATTTGCCCTGCACGCATGCACAACACTGCACTTGTCTAAGTTATGCATAATTTTCCAAACTTGAACCCAATCTCACAACACATTAATATCTGCCTGAATCAGACGATCCTCTTCTACAGTTCTAACACTCGCACAGATCTTGGTATCATCTGCAAATTTGCAAATTGTGCACCCAACCCCAAAATCCAGATCATTAATAAAAATAGTAAAAAGCAACGGTCCCAACACTGATCCCTGTGGGACACCACTGGTAGCAGGGTTTCTCAACAGATCCAAGTCCATCTATAACTGCTCTTTGCCTGCGTCCTGCCAGCCAGTTCTGAATCCAGCTCAATATATTTCCGCTAATACCAGAGGCTCAGATCTTATAGAAAGGCCTCTTATGCGGTATCTTGCCAAAAGCTTTTTGGAAATCTAAGTAACATAGAAACACAGAAAATTGGTGGAGTAGGCCATTCGGCCCTTCGAGCCTGCACCGCCATTCAATAAGATGGCTGATCATTCCCTCAGTACCCCTTCCCTGCTTTCTCTCCATACCCCTTGATCCCCTGAGCCATAAGGGCCATATCTAGTAGACAATGTCTGCTGGGCTTCCCTCGTCCACCAACTTTGTAACTTCAAAAAATACAATTAGATTTGTGAGACATGACCTCTTTTTTATGAAGCCATGTTGGGTGGTGCACATTGGTACCAACGATATCGGTAAAAAACGGGATGAGGTCCTAAGAGACGAATTTAAGGAGCTAGGAGCTAAATTAAAAAGTAGGACCTCAAAAGTAGTCATCTCGGGATTGCTACCAGTGCCACGTGTTAGTCAGAGTAGGAATCACAGGATAGCTCAGATGAATACATGGCTTGAGCAGTGGTGCAGCAGAGAGGGATTCAAATTCTTGGGGCATTGGAACCGGTTCTGGGGGAGGTGGGACCAGTACAAACCGGACGATCTACACCTGGGCAGGACCGGAACCAATGTCCGAGGGGGAGTGTTTGCTAGTGCTGTTGGGGAGGAGTTAAACTAATATGGCAAGGGGATGGGAACCAATGCAGGGAGACAGAGGGCAGCAAAATGGAGACAGAAGCAAAAGACAGAAAGGAGATGAGTAAAAAGGGAAGGCAGAGAAACCCAAGGCAAAAACAAAAAGGGCCACTTTACAGCAAAATTCTAAAGGGTCAAAGTGTATTGAAAAGGGAAGCCTGAAGGCTCTGTGCCTCAATGCGAGGAGTATTCGGAACAAGGTGGACAAATTAACTGTGCAGATAGCAGTTAACGGATACGATGTGGTTGGCATCACAGAGACATGGCTCCAGGGTGACCAGGGCTGGGAACTCAACATCCAAGGGTATTCAACATTTAGGAAAGATAGACAGAAAGGAAAAGGAGGCGGGGTGGTATTGCTGGTTAAAGAGGAAATTAATGCAATTGTAAGTAAAGACATGAGCTTGGATGATGTGGAATCGGTATGGGTGGAGCTACGGAATACCAAAGGGCAGAAAACGCTAGTGGGAGTTGTGTACAGACCTCCAAACAGTAGTAGTGATGTTGGGGAGGGCATCAAACAGGAAATTAGGGGTGCATGCAATAAAGGTGCAGCAGTTATCATGGGTGACTTTAATATGCATATAGATTGGGCTAACCAAACTGGAAACAATACGGTGGAGGAGGATTTCCTGGAGTGCATAAGGGATGGTTTTCTAGACCAATATGTCAAGGAACTAACTAGGGAGGAGGCCATCTTAGACTGGGTGTTGTGTAATGAGAGAGGATTAATTAGCAATCTCGTTGTGCGAGGCCCCTTGGGGAAAAGTGACCATAATATGGTGGAATTCTACATTAGGATGGAGAAGGAAACAGTTAATTCAGAAACCATAATCCAGAACTTAAAGAAGGGTAACTTTGAAGGTATGAGGCGTGAATTGGCTAGGATAGATTGGCGAATGATACTTAAGGGATTGACAGTGGATAGTGGATTTAGAGACCGCATGGATGAACTACAACAATTGTACATACCTGTCTGGCGTAAAAATAAAAAAGGGAAGGTGGCTCAACCGTGGCTATCAAGGGAAATCAGGGATAGTATTAAAGCCAAGGAAGTGGCATACAAATTGGCCAGAAATAGCAGCGAACCCAGGGTCTGGGAGAAATTTAGAACTCAGCAGAGGAGGACCAAGGATTTGATTAGGGCAGGGAAAATAGAGTACGAGAGGAAGCTTGCAGGGAACATTAAAATGGACTGCAAAAGCTTCTATAGATATGTAAAGAGAAAAAGGTTAGTAAAGACAAATGTAGGTCCCCTGCAGTCAGAATCAGGGGAAGTCATAACTGAGAACAAAGAAATGGCAGACCAATTGAACAAGTACTTTGGTTCGGTATTCACTAAGGAGGACACAAACAACCTTCCGGATATAAAAGGGGTCAGACACGAACCGACCCGACCCGCGCTCCCTCCCTACCCGAACCAACCCGACCTCCCTCATCCCCCGTCCCCGGACCGGACCCGACTTGACCCGACCTGCGCTCACGACCCCGACCCGACCCAACGCCACCTACTTATAAATCTGGTGCTGGGGATGGGCCCTGCCCGTAGTCTTGGGCCCGGCCCGTTCAGCCCTCCCGCCCCCTTCTCCTTCTCCTTCTCCTTCTCCTTCTCCTTCTCCTTCTCCTTCTCCTTCCACCCCGCTTCTCCTTTCCCCCCCCTTCTCCTTTCGCCCCCCGCTTCTCCTTTCCCCCCCCGCTTCTCCTTTCCCTTTCCCCCCCCCTTCTCCTTTCCCTTCCCCCCCCCTCCTTCCTCCTCCTCCTCCTTTCCTCCTCCTTCTCCTTTCTCCTCCTTTCTCCTTTCTCCTCTCCTCCTCTTCCTTTCCCCACCCTCCTCCTCTCCCCCCACCTCCTCCTCTCCCTCCCTCCTCCCCTCCTCTCCCCCACCTCCTCTCTCCCTCCTCCTCCCTCCCTCCTCTCCTCCTCCTCTCCTCCTCCTCCTCCTCGTTCCCCCTTCCCCTCCCTCCTCCTCCTCCCCTCCTCCTCCTCTCCTCCTCCTCCTCCTCCTC